>NC_028642.1:6647890-6651161 GCF_001406875.1 Solanum pennellii
GTGGTAAAGGGTAGTGGTGAAGCAGAGGAAAGTAATGGAAAAGATGCAGAAGTACCTATCAAGGTAATTCCCATGCCTAGGCCACCACCACCCTTCCCTCAGAGATTAGTGAAAAGACCGAGGATGGTAAATACCGGCGTTTCATAACAATGTTGAAGCAGCTTTCTTTCAATGTCCCTTTGTTAGAAGCTCTAGAAAAAATGCCCGGTTATGCCAAATTTATGAAAGATCTAGTCACCAAGAAAAGATCGGTCACTTTTGAGGATGATGATAGACTGCAACATTGTAGTGCTATTGCTACAAGATCCCTCGTACAAAAGAAAGAAGATCCTGGTGCGTTCACTATTCCTTGTACAGTTGGGTCATTACATTTTGCGAAAGCATTATGTGATCTGGGGGCAAGCATAAATCTCATGCCCCTCTCGATTTATAAGAAATTGGGTTTAAGTGACCCAAAACCCACTGCGATGCGGCTACTGATGGCTGATCGAACAGTGAAAAGGCCTATAGGGATACTCCATGATGTGCTAGTAAAAGTGGAGTCGTTCATATTTCTGGCAGATTTTGTTATTCTTGATTGTGAAGTCGATTTTGAAGTGCCTATTATTCTTGGGAGGCCATTCCTTGCTACAGGTAGAGCCTTAGTTGATATGGAAAAGGGGCAGATGAAATTTCGGTTGAACAATGAAGAAGCGACCTTCAACGTGTGTAGGACCATGAGGCAGAGTGGTGAGCTCCAATCAGTATCCTCCATATCCCACAAAGAAAAGTTGAAGAAGGAGAATGAACAGAAAAGTGCAAAACAAGAGTTATGGTTGGGGATTTGGTGCTTGTAGACAGTTCTGGGTCGCCTTGTCTTCCGGGCAAGCTCAAGTCCAAATGGACTGGCCCTTACTTGATCACCCAAGTATTCCCTCATGGAGCAGTTGAGTTAAAAGCCAAGGAGGGAGTGCGGTTTAAGAGGAATAGAGATAGAATAAAACTCTATTTTGGGCATAAAGCATTGGGGAATGAAGTGATAGAGGCATACCATCTTGATGAAGGCTGAGTAATCAAGTGTCCTCAGTCGTGCCGCGACGTTAAATCAGGCGCTTGTTGGGAGGCAACCCAATACTTATAGTCTTTTTAGTAATGGTAGCATTTTTCTACTAATGAGTTTTTAAATTTGCAGGAACATCACCTGGAAATTCTGCAGAAAATCACTCTGCAGCAGTCACCGACGGATACAGCGACGGACCGTTGCACCTGCGACGGACCGTCGTAGGCCTCCGTCGTACCAGGTACGTCTTTCTGTTATTTTCAAACTAGGGCACACACAACGGAACTAACGACGGGTCGTCACAGCTGCGACGGACCGTCGTCGGGAATCGTCGCGTGGTTAATCAGTCATACCCGACCCCGCCCGGCTGGAGTCTTTTTCAAAATCAGACCGTTTAAACCCCCCAACCCCTCATTTCACCCTATTCCTTCATTTTCCCTCCCATTTCCCTCTCTTTTCAACTTCCACATTCTCTCCCTCGATCATTGTTCCCCCAAAATTCACCAGCCCTAAAAGTTATCATCTATTAGTCGGAGTTTCTACTGTGGGTGTTTACTTAGCCACCAAGTACTTGTCCAGTTGTTTTCTCCATTTCTAAGGTATGTGTCTCGACTTTCTACTCATTTATCTTGCATTTTTGTTTATTAGTTAGTATTAGCTTAGTTCTTCGTGGTATGTTGTTTCCTTTATATGATTATGTCTAAACCTAGGTTCAAAATGTTTGAATTTGCCATGTTGACAACCCTAGACATAGGTGCTTTTGCATTGCTAGTTTCCTAGGTAGTTGGGATAGACAAATGTAGGTCCAAAACACTACAAGACCATGTGGGTTCATCGGGGATGCATGGGGTACCACCAGTTCTGTCACTGTTATTCAGAACGAGACCCCGATGACGGACCGTCGTACCCACGACGTACCGTCGTAGGGTCCATTCCAAAAGACCTAGCACCCTGTCCCAACGGACACATGTGACTTCACGACGGTCCGTCCTGCACAACCGTTCCGGTTGTCAGAGACCCTGTTTCTAAGGGTCTTTCATTTTTTTCCCAAGTGTTCCCCAACGGACACATGTGACGGACCGTCGTCTGCACAACCGTTCTGGTTGTTAGAGACCCTGTTTCTAAGGGTCTTTCATTTTATCCCAAGTGTTTTCCAACGGAAATATGTGACGGACCGTCGTCTTCACGACGGTCCGTCCTGCACAACCGTTCTGGTTGTCAGAGACCCTGTTTCTAAGGGTCTCTCACTTTTTCCAAGTGTCCTTCAACGGACACATGTGACGGACCGTCATACCCACGACGGTCCGTCCTGCATGACCGTCATGACGGTCAGAGACCCCTCTCCTAAGGGTCTCCATATTTTTTTCAAGTTTCCTACGACGGATACCTACGACGGACCATCGTGCCTGTGACGGTTCGTCCTGCACATACCGTCATACTAGTAAGAGACTCTCCTTCAGGGTTCTCCATATATATGTAGTTCAAGTACAACACGATGGACCCCATGACGGTCCGTCATAGTCACAACGAGCCGTCACCATGCCCGTCGTGTGTCCCTGTTACCATAGTAATGACATACTATTTTAATTGTTTTTGTGGTGTTACTTGTATTGTTTTCCACTTCTCATACTAATATTGATCCTTTACAGGTACTATCTACTATGGCACCCAAGTAAGACCGTATCTACGCACGCGGACGATCGAAGTCTGTCGCCCCGTCTGCCCGCATGGTCATTGGCTCGGATGATGAGCGTGACCCCGAGTATGTGCCCCCAGGAACTTCCACCCCTTCGCGTGCTGCACGTGCTCCCAGAGCCACACCCAAAAAGGTAGCGTCCGGCGTAGTCACTGCCTCCCAGTCTGATGAGGAGCGCACACTGACCGGCACACCCTCTGGGTCAGCCACAAATGAAGAAGGTGCGAATGGATCCTTAGGAGTATCGTGGTCCAAGGAAGCCTCCGGCTCTGCTGAGGTTCCCGCACCCGCCACCGCTGTAGCGTCGGCCTCGTCTGATGTGGCTGACAGTTCGGAATCCACATCAGGTTCACCAGCTCAAGCCCCCACCCCAGCCACTGACCAGCCCAACCGGTGGTGTGTCGACGGGTAATTTCAAGTCTACTCCGACGCCAAGTTCCTGACTGATAAAGGAGTGATTACTCGAACACTCACCTTGGAGCGGCGGGTCCTTACAGGGAGTCTCCCGACGATGCCTGAGATCCACAATCTCTTCA
>NC_028642.1:6653132-6653841 GCF_001406875.1 Solanum pennellii
CTGAACTAGAACTTGCCTGGTTAGTCCTGCTAAAAGTAAGCTGTAATAGACAATTAGGAAAGGATCATAGGCACTTATTCAATATAGCCCTTTTCTAGCCTAAATAAAAGAAACCAAATGAAATTTATCCTTCTTTGATCCAAATAATCTGAGCTTAAAATTAGACATTTCTTTTTCACCCCAACTGATCTTTTCTGGGAACAATGTGTTGGCCCTGGTCCCTCCTTGGACATGTGCACCTCAGCTTATGCCAAAAGCATAAGCTGAGGGTGGCTAATGCATAAACAACCTTCGTTATGGCCCTGACCCAACTTTGGGTATTGTGTACCTTGACTCATGGCAAAGCCACGAGTTGAGGGTGGCTATTAGGAGGAATGCTCTGGAAAGTGGGGTTGAAAGAACAAAGAAAGAGAAAGAACATAAGTAAAGTGACTCAAGAATTCGTTGAAAGAAAAGTAAAGAAAAAGAAAAATATACAAGAATTACAAACAAGAAAAGAAGAGAGTCACTTACACAAATGAAGAAACAAGAGAAAATAGCAAGGTGAGAAAGAATATGAGAAACTGGGCGAGATAAAATGATAGAAAGTGGAAGGGTTAGCCGCTATGTCAAGGAGGGCAAAAAGTCAATAAATTATACCTAAATATACCATACCTGACCCTGAGCCTATGTTACTAGCTAAGAAAGTCCTATCGTGATCCTAAGGGTT
>NC_028642.1:6654084-6659666 GCF_001406875.1 Solanum pennellii
TCAAGCCTAATAGTGATAGCATGCATAGATTTGATGAGATTAATCGGGATTGATAGCCAAATGATTGTAAAGGATAAAACATGGATACTATTGTACTTTGATTGTGTAGTGAGTCATAGTGCGTCGCTTGAGGACAAACAATGAATTTAAGTTGAGGGTGTTGATATACCCTGGTTTCACGGTATAATTAATACTTCTCCTTAAGTTTAGTGTGTCCAAAAGCCTTTTTTGTGCTAATTTTTATATAAGTTTCTCTTTGTTTTGCAGGAAATCTGTCCAAAGCTGAATGCGGAGATTTTGAGCGAAGAAATGCAGAAGAGACCACCTACGGAGCTTATGACGGTCCGTCGTGCTTGTGACGGTCCGTAGGTGGCAGCGTAGTGAAGCTGCTGAAGGAAGATGGGGAAGTCTGACCAAGTGTGGAGTTACGTAGCTTGTGACGGTCCGTCGTGTCTATGACGGTCCGTCCTGCAGGTACGTCATTAAGTTCAGAGAAGTGATCCCAGTACCCAGATTCCAAGAGTTGAAGTGTTTTGGAACGAAGACCCTCGACGGACCGTTGTGTCTATGACGGTCCGTCATACTTGCCGTCGAGGGTGGTGAAGAGAGCAGCAGAAGAAATTGCACAAGTATGGGACGACGGAGTTCATGACGGTCCATCGTGACCACGACGGTCCGTCGCGTGGTCCGTCGACCCAGCCGCGTTTTGGCAGATTTCCAGCAAACAGAGTCCTTGTTTAATTATGTTTTTTATTTTTATAAATAGTTCGAAAAACATCGTTTTTGAGGTTAGACTCGGGTAGTATTAGTTAGACTCTTAGATTGAGGGACTCTGCATTGTAGACTCTTGGATTGTTAGACATCATATTATTAGACTCTTTGTATTAGTGTTAGACTTTTGATTATCATTGATTGTTGGTGATTTGTGTTGATTAATCAAGCAAACTTTCGGATTTTACTCTTTCTCTTTGAAGTAAGTACATGAATTCTTATTTAATATATTTGAATATTGTGATTATGACTATGAGTAACTAAACTCCATAACTAGGGTTGTGGGAACCATAGGCAAATAATGAGATAAACCCTAACTAAAATAACAATTCTAGAATAGTGTCTTGCATGTATTAATAATTCTTTCGCTTAGAAGTCTTTTTAACGGATGGTCAACGTTAGAACTCGCCTTAATGCTACTTGCCGGACCAAGGAGGTAGATAATAGGAAAAGAATTATTAACATAGATTTAGTGTATACTATCTAATAGGCTAGTATTGATTGGTACGAGGTAATAACTTAGGCAAATATCGAATACGATGCTTAATATGAGGTAAAGATAAGGGTTAGGAAAGCAACACACGTAGCCGGACCAAGGTGCGGAGTGAGATTTTCTAGATGCCGGACCAAGGATTTAGAAATACATAACTTATCACTTTGCATGCAAGATACTAGGAAAGAATTGTTATAGTTAGAATTATCAAGTTATGAACCTGTGGGGAACACGTAAACCCTAGTTACTTTGATTAACTGATTAAAATCCAACTTTCAAACCCGTTAAGTGTCTCTTTCAATTTCGCTAGTTATTTTTACTCATTAGGAAATACAAACCCCCCTTTTTATGTTTTTACTTTCCAAGGAAGTCATCAACCGAACAATAGTAATAACAAGTTGAAGTTAAGTCTAGACTATTTTCCTCGTGGGAACGATCCCAACCTCACTAGTTGGGTTATTTACTTGACACGACCGCTTTACTTCTTATTTGAGAAGTAAGTTTGAGCGTATCAACCATATAAAATGAAATCAAATTATTCGAGCATAGCCATTAAATAAATCTATGATTTCCACTTAGGGCTTACAACAATATCATCAACAATAAGAGAGAAAAAAATGTCTTTTAGACTATAGCAAATCCGACTAGATTAGATAGAAGGCGTCATCATCGAACATTGATGACTCACCAATCAACTTAAGAAAGATGTTCAAGTCTTCTTGCATTTTGGCCTTGATACCTCAAAGGCCCGAACCTACATTGTTTGGGAAAAGGGAAAGAAAATGGGTTAGTACATCCACTTGTACTACGTATGGAAACATATGAACATATAATATTAAAATCATGCTTAAAAGCACATTCTGATCAAGATCATTCTAAATCACTTTTAAAAGCTTTCATGCACAATTAGGAACACATATAAGTCATTAGGCACAACATCACTCAATACAAGTCCATATCCAACATAAGACCAATATCATGATAAAGTCAAGTCAACATGATTCTATCAAAATAAGGTCAGATCACATAAATAGTAGCATATCAGGATCATATAACCAAAGGAATTCCAACATCACAATAAAGCATGTACAAGAGTTCATCTCATCACATCATACAAGACTCTTACACACAAACCCTTCCCAAGCCTACAATTGCAATGCCTATATGAAGTCCCATAACCCCACATAGTCCAGCAAACAAGGAAAGAGATCATAAATAATGCTTAACTTCATTTAACATAGCATAATGAGTAATCATCATCATATATAGCAATATATACCAATAACATGCTCATAAGTGAAACTAACATCATATAGGGTCATCAACATGTAAATCAACATTTGCATATCATTAAAATAATAAGAGCATAAAAACATCCTCCTAAGATTTCCCTCAAGGCCAACTAGTGCAATGCATAGGTAGAGTCCCATACCCCTACCTACACTAAGAAGGACCCCTTAAGTCACCCTAGTTAGAGTTCACTTTATTACTTTAATTTTATTTTCAGGAACAATTGCCTTAACCGACATAAACCATGTGAGTTAAACATGAAATCCAGTGTCATGAAACCCTACACTGAAAGAAGGTGGTCTACTTGCCAAGGTAGTACAAAAAATATGAACATAACATGCTAGGTGGATCCACTAGCTAGTATTCCTATGGGGGCAACACAGTTCAAGAACTAGGAGACATACTTGAGACCCTTTTTATGCACAATGGCATTGAAATCTCTATCTCAAGAGAACCATTGTGAACCTACCTTTCTACATTGGGAAGGGACACCTCTCATAACTAGTTCACTCAATGCTAAGCTAAAGTCCCTTTGTCAAATGTGTTTAAGTAGTTCTTAATAATCATAGCTTAATATAGGTCATAGGAGACTAACCCCTTGTATATTCATAGTTATTATCTCATTAGGTATTGTATGAGAATTTCCTTTCATTACAAACCTTCAATTGTAAGATTAGCACACCATCATCATCATATCATAGTAAGGAACATAAGTGATCCACAATCAACCTTATATCATCATACCTTAATCATTATCTCACAACTCATATATTCAAGAAATTTCAATTACATTCATCATTCCATCACCTACTTGATATATTCACATGTAATACTTCAATTGAAAATCATCATCAAGTATAAGCCATCATAATTGAAGTAGGGATTCAAGATCACAAGGCCTTAACAATTCACCTTCAAAGCCTTCATCAAGGTCTTAACATCAACCCAACCACATTCATCCATAAATATACTTAATAACATCATATAATAATAATCAACAGAAGAACAAAGTCAATTGTATCATCACTAACCAATTCAACATCAATCCATCACCTAGGGTTAGGGGAATGAGGTTCATCATGAATTTTTCAAGAACTACATTCAATCCCATATATGTATAACCCTAAGCAGTCCATGAATGAATTATATAGTTTAAACAAAACTAACTATCAAAACCTACCTCAATTCCCACCAATTCATATGTAAGATCCAAGGTTTGGAAATTAGGAAAAATATATGAATCACATGAAATTCCAATTAATCAACATCAATTACTCAACAATATACACTTAGTTAGACTTATATAACCACAATTTTTCATAATCAATCATCAATTTCGAGTTTAGAAGAAAACCTGTTTGTAGATAAAAACCCTTGAAATTGGGTTATTTAGAAATCAACTTTGCATTGACCTCTTGGGGAAAGGAATCCCAAAAGTGAAATAATACATACCTTTAGAAGATTTATCCACAAAATTTGATTAAGAACCTTGGAGATTGTCTTCTTCTTCAAGCTTCTTGGATTCTTCAATGGAGGATGAGATAGAGAGAGAATGTAGAGAGAAGTGGGAGAAATTGGGTTTCAATTTGTGTTTGAGTTTAAAAGTGGGAAATAGGTGTTAATTGACCTAAAATCAATATATAGTCCATCCCAAAAATACCCAAACTACCTCTCATTAAGTTGGACTTCCAAAAGTGAAGTCCAACTTAACATTAACTATGAAGCCCCACTCACCTTCACGCCCCACTTCACGGTCCGTGAAGTGATTGATGGACCGTGGTGGTGGTCGTGGAAGGTGAGTTAGTATCTCCCCAAATGATCCACCTTCATTTTTCACTAAGGCATCTTTATGACCCCTTGCTCCCTTCCGTGATCATTCACCACATCCCGTTAAGTGGCTCGTGGTGCTCCTAGGAAGTAGCTCACTAACGCCCCGCCCATTTTCCCCCAAATGGCTAAGGCATTTTCTCGACTAAACCCTTCCTTCTGTCAAGTGCACCACGAGTCGTGAAGTGGCTCGTGGCGTCTTAAACAGTAGCTAGCCCTCCATGTCACCTTCCCCTTTTGGCTTTGGCTTGCCCTTGAAGGTTGGCACTCCTCACTTGGTCTTCCTTCCTTAAACCCCTTCTTAGGCACCTATAGTTACCCCCATCACCTTTCCATGAAAAAACCTTTTGACACCTTCTTGAAACCATGTTAGCACCACTAGTTCAAGTTACTAACTCATCGGGCATCATGGTCGTTTCTTGAGGTTTTGATTCTAACACTTCTTAACTAGTTTCAATACTTTGTTTTAGACTTAGGAAGAGTGTTCCAAGTAGGAAGAGTGTTCCAAGTACTAGTTCATCATGTGAGGCCCTATATTAGGTCTTGGACTTCCAGAATGTTACATCGACGAAATTTTGATATTTTTGTTCTAACTCTTTTTCAAGTTAATTGAGATATGGCCAGACCCAAAGTAGCTAGAAGAATTATTTCATCCCGAAAAATCATAGCGAAGAATTTCAGGAGGAGTCAAAAAGCAAAAAATTCTCCCAAAAATATATAATAAGGGATAAAAGCCCAGTTCGAGCAAGAGGATAAATCCACAGGATCCTGCTATTCCCTCATGAAGATGTGGATTCTTCAGATCAATAGACTCCTTCTTGGCAGATTGATACGCTCAAACTTACTTCTCAAATAAGAAGTAAAGCGGTCGCGTCAAGTAAATAACCCAACTAGTGAGGTTGGGATCGTTCCCACGGGGAAAATAGTCTAGACTTAACTTCAACTTGTTTATTACTATTGTTCGGTTGATGACTTCCTTGGAAAGTAAAAAACATAAAAAGGGGGGTTTGTATTTCCTAATAAGTAAAAATAACTAGCAAAATTGAAAGAGACACTTAACGGGTTTAAAAGTTGGGTTTTAATCAGTTAATCAAAGTAACTAGGGTTTCCTTGGTCCGGCATCTAGAAAATTTCACTCCGCACCTTGGTCCGGCTACGTGTGTTGCTTTCCTAACCCTTATCTTTACCTCATATTAAGCAT
>NC_028642.1:6668608-6695198 GCF_001406875.1 Solanum pennellii
GTGCAATTCTTCTGCTGCTTTCTTCATTCCCCTCGACGGCAGGTATGACGGACCGTCATAAGCAGAACGGTCCGTCGAGGGTCTTCGTTCCAAAATACTTCAACTCTCGGAATTTGGGTTCTGGGATCACTTCTCTGAACTTCACGACGATCATGCAGGACGGACCGTCATAGACATGACGGACCGTCACAAGCTTCGTAATCCCTCACTTGGTCAGACTTCCCCATCTTCCTTCAGCAGCTGCACTACGTTGCCACCTACGGACCGTCACAAGCACGACGGACCGTCATAAGCTCCGTAGGTGGTCTCTTCTGCATTTTTTCGCTCAAAATCTCCGCATTCAGCCTTGGACAGATTTCCTGCAAAACAAAGAGAAACTTATATCAAAATTAGCACAAAAAGGCTTTCGGACACACTAAACTTAAGGAAAAAGTATTAATTATACCGTGAAACCACGGTATATCACAGATCATGGAATGGATAATTCCAGCAAAGAAGTTTCCTCTGAATCTGGTGAAATGGCTCCAGAAGCTATTGTTCTATACCAGACTGACACATTGGGCAATGGAGCTCAAATAGATGAAGCTACTGAGTAGACAGGATCCCTCTCTACATTTTTCTATATTTTTCTCTAATATCTAATTTTGGATGCTTTCATCTACATTTGAGGATAAATGTTTAACTATGTGGGTGAGGACCACAACCTTGTATTTGAAACTATTATGTTTACGTGTATTTTGTTTATATTTTTTGGGTTGTTATTTTTAAATTGTGTTTTATCTGCTTTTTTGAATGATTGAGCTTATAGCTCCCTTTTGGATATAATTTCAAAATAATTTTGACCCTTTCGAAAAATTTTAATTTTTTCAAAAATATTCGCCACCTCTTGTATATATTTGAAAATGTGGTTTTTCTTAGGCAAAATTAAGTCTTGGTTTAGATCAATACTGATGACTTGAATAGGGCTCGCAATAGAATGAACATGAAAGTATGGCTACAATGAGGCCAGATAAAATTGCATAAACAATATGTGAACTCTTTGCATCTCATTGTGATTAGCCAATTGTCAAATTAATTCTCTTGTAATGACCGTTTCACACTAGCAAAAGTGTGGAGTCTTGTTTGACTTTAATGTTGGTGTCTTGTGTGATAAGCTTACCTTGAACCATGCATGACAACACCTAGAATTTTCCTCATTGGTTTTATTGATTAAGTAAAGCTTTCTCTTAAAGAGTGAAAACCAATTTGACATATACCTTTTCTGTGACCTACCTTGTGAGTGTGTGAAACTCTCTTGAACACTCCTTAAGCCTTACCTTTCTTTGAAGAAACTTGACAAAAACATGACCTCTCTTAACCCTTTACCCATAACCCTCTAGATTTGTGCTTAATAGCATAGCTAACTTACGCCAAAAGCCTATGTTGGGGGTGTGGTGAAAAGAGAAAGCAAGTCGAGAAAGTGCAATAAAGATCCCGTCTACCCATTGTGTTGAGAAAAATGGAACCCCTCCATATAAAAAAAGAGAATAGAGATAAAGAAAAAAATGAAAAAGAAAAGTAGTGAAATTTACTTGAAAATTACAAAAACAAAAAAGGGATTCCCAACACATTATGCGAAAGTGAATAAAGGGATAGGTTGTAAGCACTAATGAATTTGTTTGAGAGAAAAGGAAAGGAAGTGTTGTAGGAACCACATCTTATGAAAAGCATAATCACTAAGTCTAAATGACCATACATGTGCACTCAGCCCCATTGCAAGCCTTAAAAGGACCTTTTTTTTATCTTAAGAAATCTTAAACAAATGTTGATGGGATAATACGGGAAAATCTATGGGTGAAAGCATGCATTGTGTTCCTCTTTTTGAGAGTGAGAGTTGTATATGATTCCCAAACCTTAAATGATTAACATCATGTGTGTGAGAATGGAATTTTCAGTTGTATGAGGGCATTCAAAGGATCTTGTTGAGCTTGAACTTGCATTTGAAGCAAGTAATGCGAGCTTGAAAAAATTTGGAATGGTGTGTCACAACTTGAATCTATGGGTACACAATTGATCCTTGCATAAGTAAATTGAGTCTTGTTGTATTCATGATTGTATCTTGTGTAGCACTGTTTAAGACATTCTTTTTAAACTGCTGAACTTCAGTTTTACTTCAGGACAATCAAAAGTTTAAGTTGGGGGTGTTGATGAGTCCATAAATTGGACTCATTTAGGGCTATATTTTGATAAAAATAGCATCTTTAAATGTTTTTTGTCTCAGTTACTGATGAATAACCTTGAGTTTCAGGTATTTTGAGTTTGAGGAAAAGCATGAACTCTACTTATCAAAAACGAACAAAGAGGATAGTAAGAGCAAAGAAATGGAGGCTTGAGGATCGCCGAGCCAACTTGGCAACTCCCCGATAGGTTTAAAGATCGCCTTTTGTTCAAGTGTGTTGAGCTTTGAAGGAAAGGATCAAATCATAGGTAAAAAGAAGCAGTTGGCGCAACACCGACAAGTTTTGTCAAGCAGTGCCTTATCCCCTAGAGATCCAGAACACAAAGATGCTTGGACTACGGATAAGATACTGATGAAGTAATTAAAAGGCGGATCGCCGATTTATTCGGCAATTTCGGCTAATGTCGTTAATCATCCCGCTGCAGCACTAATCTTTCAAAACTATAAATATTTGTTGAGTGTTTTAGTTTAGAGAGAACCATTATTGTTAGAATACATAATTATCATTTTTTCCAGTTTTTATCTAAGTTTTTGAGCTCTAAGTTGAAGTTTTTGGGAGAAGAACTTGAAGACAAAAGGGTTCAACTCTAAGGATTTGGACTTGGGTTTTTTCATTTTTTTATTCTTGGCCTATAACAATACTTGAATCTTCATACCCATTGAATGCAAGCTCATTTAGGTATAAATTTCTATCTCTTGATGTGTGGCTAAAAACCTCAATTCTTGGGGTGTGATTTTGTGAATATAGGTTAAGATTATTGTTAGGTCTTTCTTGTTGATAGATTAAGTGTAGTTTAATCATGACTTCGTTTAGTAGTTGTGGATAAATCTAATGAATTTATAGTTGCAAATACAAGTTTATTTATTTGCTTTCGGCTTGCTCAAGAGACAAGTCGTGAAACTAAGACTACTAAATTTATGGCCGGGGGAGTGGGTTTACATGGGCTCAGCTCGAGAGAGTAAGCCCTAGTCTCATTCCCACACACTCAGATCGAGAGAGTGAGTGGGTTAAGGCGTAGGTTGGTCTTCATACGTCAAGTGAGTGTCCGAGAGGAAAACATTTGAATCGGGGTAAGTTACTCGAGAGAGAGTTTATCCCCCTTAAAGCTTAGCCTAGTCCCAGTTATTATTTAAGTCTCCTATCGAAAGCATGTACCAAACAATTTAGCTTAATCGGTATTCCTATAACATCCCAAGAATTCCCTCTGTCTTGATTTAGTTCTCTTGTTAATTTTGTTTTTTTACTACAAGTGACAAAAACCCCCCATTGATATTTGATGCTTGCATCATCCCATCTTAGATTTATAATGTTTTTATTCGATAATGTCTTTAGCTATGACTAGTTAGAATGTAATTTTACTGTTCTATAAATTATCACTACCACTTCCTTATGACATGACCCCAACCCTTGGTTGGGTTACTATACTATTGCACAATCGTAGACACTCATACTGAAAGTTGTGTCGTTGATTATGTAAAACATCAATACACGTAATGATCTCAATGGTTATTGTGTGTTTTCAAAGATTGATCTTAGAAGTGGTTATCATCAAATCCGGATAAACCCCGTTAATGAATGGAGAACCATATTGAAGGTCAAGTTTGGTTTATATGAATGGTTGATGATGCATTTCGGTCTCACTAATGCTCCTAATACCTTTATGTATCTCGTGAATCATGTGCTGAAACCATTCAAATGGAAGTTTGAGGTTGTCTATTTTGATGATAGATTGATTAATTGTAAAACCATGCATAAGCATATAGATCATTTGAGATGTGTGTTTGATGTTCTTAGAAAGGAGAAACTTTATGCTAATCTTGAAAGTGTTCATTTTATGTTGATGAAGTTGTTTTCTTGGGCTTTGTTGTGAGTTCAAAGGGTGTTGAGGTTGATGAGTTAAGATAGACATTATTAAGAATTGGCATATTCCGAAGTCCATAAGCGATGTTAGAAGCTTTCAAGAGTTGGCTAGTTTTTATTGGTAATTTTCAAAGGATTTAGTACCATAGCTGCTCTCTTGACCGAGGTAATACGAAAGGATAAGCCTTTTAAGTGGTGGGGGGAATAGCAAACCAAAGCTTATGAGGCTTTAAAATCAAATGCTTAGCTCCACTACTTTGTTGCAATTACCCGATTTTGAAAAATGTTTGAAGTTGAATGTCATGCTAGAAAAGTAGGCATTGGAGCCGTCTTAATGCAAGACCAAAAGCCCATTGCTTATTGTAGTGAAAAGCTCAAAGGTTCAACTTTAAAATATTCCACTTATGATGTTGAATCATATGCTTTAATTAGAGTATTGGGTAATTGGCAACACTTCTTGTGTCCCAAAGAAATTTTCATTCGGACAGACCATGAGTCCCTAAAGCATATTCGAGCCCAAAGATAAGTTGAACAAAAGGCACGCCAAATGGATTGAATTCCTTAAATCTTTCTTTTATGTTATTCAATACAAAGGGGAAGTAAAATGTGGTGGTCAATGCCTTGTCTAGGAAACATATGTTGATAAATACATTGTCTTCTAAATTGTTTGGCTTTGAATGTTTGAAGACAATGTATCCCAAGGATCCCATGTTTTCTCAAATCTTCCAAGATGTGAGGAATGGGAGAGGGAAATATGACTTAGGGGTAGATCTCCTACTCTCTGTTCTAAATTTGATGGTTTCTATTTCAAAGAGAAGAGAGTATATGTTCCTATGAGCTCTTAGAGAGAACTATGTGTAAGGAAGGCATACAATGAGGATTAATGGGTCATTTTAGTGTTGATAAAACAATGGGAATTCTCGAGGAACAATTTTATTGACCTAAGATGCATAAAGATGTTGCTCAAACTTATGGACAATGTATTGAACATCGGAGTTCCAAGTCATGCCTCCTTCCCCATGGTTTATACATTCCACTCTCCATCCCTCAAAGGCCTTGGCTTGATATTTCAATGGATTTTGCTTTGGGTTTAGACAAAAACAGGTAGAGATAGCATTTTTGTTGTTGTTGATCTTTTTTCAAAGATGGCTCATTTCATTCCATGTCATACATGTGATGGTGCTTCTAATGTGTCTTCTTTGTTTTTTGAAAATGTTGTTAAATTGCAGAATTCCTCAAACCATCATAAGTGATAGGTACCCAAAATTCCTTAGTCACTTTTGGAAAGATTTGTGGGTAGACTTGGTACTAAGTTGTTGTTCTGAACTACGTATACTTGTCATCCACAAATCGACACCCAAATTGAAGTTGTGAATAGGACGTTGGGTTCTATTCTTCATGTCGTGATACATGGGAAGTTGGCCTCATGGGAGGAACATTTGCCTTTGGTTGAGTTTGCTTATAATCGAGTTATTCATAAAACTATTGTGATACGCCCAAATTACACCTCCCGAAAGAAGTATAAGAGGTCCTTACCAAATTAAAGAACATAACTTTCAGGTTAGGATCAATCCAAGGAGGAATATGGTTTAGACTTAAGCTAACTTACACTTATTTGTGTTTAGCCAAACTATTTTCGAGAACAATAATAGAAAGGGGAGATTTGTAAATAAAATAACAGATTGTACATTTGAATCACGAAGTAACAAGTAAAAAAGATTCATAATTGGAGATATCAATATTGAAAACTAGAGTATAAGTGTTCCCCACAAGCACTTAACGTGGTATTCCTAATAATAGTAACTTTATCCTAGTGTTTGACAAGCAAGGGTGATAAGTTGGATATCCCTAAGTGATTTTCCTCCAAGCAGGGAAGTTCACCTCACAACTTGGTAAGTCTATGGGTGTGTACTTCACAAACCCTTACATTTACTCCGGATTAGCCCTCGTGTCAATTGAGTTGGAGTTCGACTATTAGATATCAACAAATCCTTAACTAAATCTCCATTGTTTAATCTTTTTCTCATTCATTACCAATTTGGTGAGGCAAGTAGGTACGAGGCGAGTCCTAATGTTGGTTTACGTTAAAAATATTTCCAAACGAAAGAATTAGTAATACATGCATAAACACTATTCAAGAATTACTTAATTATTATTCATAAGTTGTTAATTGCTCATGGTTCTCAAATCCTAGTTGTGGATTTAGTTATTCATGTTTGAGAGTTCACAATGCATATAAGGGTAACTAAAGAAATCATGAACTTACGATTAGAACAGATGAATACCAAAATCTTGAATCGAAATTCGAAGTGCAAATTGCATAAAATTAGCTTCTAGAATTGAAGTGCCGAAGGTTTGCAAAATAATTCCAAAAAACAAAAACAATACCAAAAAATCGAGTCTAACTCCCAAAAATGAAAAAAACAACTTGTTTTTAAAGTATAAAAATCCTAAACAAAATAGGTAAAGGAAATAAGAAAATTTGGTTCAGACGCGGTTTAGATCGACGACATGACCTACGGACCGTGATCAGTCTACGGTATGTAGTTTACCTCTGTGGTTTAGTACTTTGTAAATATTTCTGGGTCTTCAAATGAAGATTGCCACCTAAGGTCGGTGGATTGGAGTACAGTCCGTCATGTTCCTCCGTGGTTCAATTACTGGAAGCCAACTTTCTTGTCAAAAATGACGGTCGTGTAGAACTGTCAGTCATTCACTCTACGGGGCATCATTTCCCTCTGTGATTCCACACTTAATCAGACTTCTTGAACTCAAATCCATGATTCTTCACCTACGACCCGTCACTGGAACGAGGTTTGTGGTTGGCCTCATCAATTGCTACTACTGTCACTTCAATTATTTTTCTCTCTCAACCTGCAAAATAAGATCAAATACTATCACATCTAATAACAAATATCCCAATACTCACATAAACTCCAAGTGAAATGCATCAAAAATACAGTAAACTCACGGTACATTATAGTGGTATGACTTTATTTGAAGTGGTGTATGGTTTTAATCCCCAAACCCCTTTAGATCTCACTCCTATTTCTCTAGAGGTTGTCTTAAGCTTAGATGGGAGAAAAAGATTGGAAGCGATGAAGAAACTTTATGAGAAGGTGAGACTTTACCTAGAAAAGAAGAATCAAGAGGTATCCAAAAAGGTAAACAAGGGTCGCAAGAGGATTGTGCTAGAACCAGGTTAGTGGGTGTGGTTGCATTTTCGCGAGGAGCGATTTACCACTAATCAAAATACAAAGTTGATGCCAAGAGGTGATGTTCCATTTCAATTGCTTGAAAGACTCAATAGCAATGCATACAAAATTAACCTTCCCCCGGAGTATCAAGTTCACAACACCTTCAATGTATGGGACCTTTCTCCATTTTCAACTCTTCATGATGATGATCCATCAAATTTGAGGATAAATTATTTAGAAAAAGGAGAGAATGATGCAATTCGGATTGCACCAATGTCGTCTACTCAAAGTCAAGATCGAGACCTTCAGAAAATTCACGGTTTGTTCATGAAGTTAGAGGTCCTTGATCTTGTGTTGATGGCAAACAAAGGTTCCATGCCTTGAAGATCGCTTGAAGGAAGTGAAAGGAAGGCCATTGAATAAACTGTCACTTTAGGAGAGCAAGAGCCATTCGACGACTCACCCAATGGCTTAGGCGAGAATCCTAGCTCGCTGAAATTTAAAGGAGGGTCATCTCGCCGAACCAGTTGGTTACTTGCCGAGTTTCTTAGGCGAGCACAACCCAGATTGCCCTTTATCTTTTTTGGGCCACTTTTGGGCCTCTTATATAGTAATTGCCTAAAACTATAAATAGGAAATTTGGGTCGTAAAGTATTTTGAATATTGATATTTTGAAACTCTTTTATGAATGTTGAGAGCTTGGTACAAGCTTGGGTTGATTATTGCTTAGAAATGTTGGTTGCAAGTTTAATTCATTTCTCTTGTGGTCTTTGTAAGAGATTCGGTCTTTGATTCAAATTAATCGATCAAGGTCTTTAGGTCTAACATACCTTTAGGTTGCTTTTGATTTCTTTTTCTTGTGTCAATATATCTATCTTTATTTCTTTTCTTTAATTTCCTCACCCGTATTTCATAGTGAGAATTAACTCAGGTAGGGTAGGGGATTGTTTTTAAAAAAAAAACATAATATTTTTATTTCATTTTTGGAGAAGAAAAAATTAAGGGGTAGGTGGGTGGAAAGTGGGGGCAAGGATGGTGCCTTAGAGGAGGAGGTAATTTTTTTCTTTGAAAAACATAACAGAAAGCTAATCTTTTTTATGGAAAAACATAAAAATAAAATAAAATTGGGGGTGACAGGCTGGAAGGTGAGGCGGGATGATGGATGTTGGGTGTGGGGGGGACGGGGTAGGAGTGGGTGTAGAAGGTAAAACTTTTTATTTTTCTTACGAAAAACATAAAAAAAAAATTGGGGAGGGTGTGGTGGAGTGGGTTGGGGTAGAATTATTTTTTTAAAAAAACATAAAAGCAATTAAGGGTGGATGGGTTGAGGTGGAATGGCAGGGGGATGAGGGCGAGGGGAGGGTGGAGGGGGGAAGATGGTGAGGTGGGATTAGGAAAAATAAAGTTAGGGAGTGGGTGAGTTGGAGGTAGGGGTGGGAGTGGGTAGGATAAAAAATTACTTTATAAATTTTAATCATATTAAAAAAAATTTAAACTTGACAGCACAACTTACTTTAGTTCTTAAACTATACGGGTGTTTATATATCCCGTAACATCTTTCAAGTGATTAAAATATCCATAAGGAAGATGTGGCAGAGAAACAAAGTGCACTCTCCTGAAAGTGCATGAAAAAAGAGAAAAGAAACTGAATTTTTAAAGCCCTACACATGGCCTTTTTTTATTGGTAAATATATAAAAAGTTTATTTAAATAGTGTATTTTATATATTAAATCTTTAAAATATATGATGTGTTTTTTTAAAAAAGATATAAATGAAATTAGTGGGTCCCCTTTTTAATTTCTTCAATTTTAATTTCTTTTTCATTTTGTTATATTCCTCAATACACATCTTACTCCATTGAAACATCTCCTCCTCCATCTTCATCCCCACCTCTATTCACTATTTTCATTTCACTAGTCTTTTACTAGTCCGTAAAATTTAATACTAATGTCATTTTATTGACATCGATCTCACTAGATATTATTGACGTCGATTTGACAAATGTAAACTTTCTTAAACTTTGAGTGACCCATTTTGATTTTTAGATCCATTCAAATATTTCTCATAAAATTTATATTTTTTGGGGAACTTTCTTATGCAATCTTTATTTCTTATTGAGTTGTCAAGAAAAAATTAGCTTTCAAAAAACTCCACTCCGAGAGGGTAAATTCGCTGGGAGGGTTCTAAGAAGATGATGTGAATATTATAGTGAATTTTCTTCTTTAAAGTAACTTAAAAAATTGTTGAAGATGAAAAAGAAGAAAAGTAAGTATTGAGGGTTTGAATAATGATGAACAACAAGAAAGAAGAAAGAGAGGGGGTTGGGGTATGCATTTATAAATTAATCTATTGATATAACTAATTTTAAAAAAGTTTTTTTTAAAAAAAATAGTGAATCAGTAAAAAGAAATAAAAATTAATGATATGGTGCTTACATGGTTATTATGTGGCGCTTATGTGGCTATGATGTAGTGGTGAGAGTGGTTTTATCGTCTTAGGATGAAAAAAAATCGCTTCAAAGATGTTAAGGGGGGTATTTAAATGCCCATATAGTTTAAGTACGAAAGTAAGTTATTCGCGACCAAGTTTATGATTTTTTTAAATGTATTTTCTCTTCATTATTTTAAGTGACCAATCTAGTGTTTTAAAAAACACTGTTAGGACTCGGCTGGGGCAGAGCTCTAGAAAAATGCCTCGAGACTCAAATGTGGGGCTATTTCTGTAAGACTTATGTTCTAAGTGCCCGACTGTACACCCTAACCATGCTTAACGTCCAACGGTCGAGGCTCGTTTAACGGACTTACACAATCTATGTGTTAAAATATTCACTTAACATTGTTGACCCTCATAATTCTTGAATAAGTGAATGGTACTTAATAATTTTTTAATCTATAGAGATACGAAGATTGAGAATAACTCAAATAACAAATTGTACTATCACATCTTTACTGTTTGGTAACTCTGTGAATGCGATTATATATTACGTAACATGTCTTGTAAAAATACATAGAAATTTTACTTTTCACTTATCATTGGTGTTCATGATTTTGTCATTTGTCTCAAAATTATCATATTTTATTCAACTATTTGAAAGTAAATTTATTGTTATTCATAATGGAGTGGTATTTTTATCATAATACTAGTAAGTTTTATTAATTGTTTTCTTTGAGGGTGGTAAATTTTTTAATATGATAAAAATTATTTTTTAGAAATAATGATTCTTTTATTAATAGGAAGTTAAGATATTAAATTATTTATATATGTATAATCATGTTAAAAGTTTTATTTTATTGAGTTTCCTTAATGATGTTTGTAATTTTTTCAAAGTATTGATGTACTTTTTAAATATAATTTTGTGTTATTATATTATTATATATATTGTAAATTAAAAATTTAATGATGCATAGGGCTTACATCCCACGTCTCTTGCCCTGTGCTAGTAAAACACTCTGTCTCACACCCCCACCTTTTAAAATACTGCTCCTACCAATATAAATAAAATATGGATAAACTCATATCCTATCTATCCATTAATTATCCAAATCATATTTATCCATATAGAATATGGACGAATCGGGTTATTACATTTTTTTTATGTGCAAACCATTTTTAACTCATACAAATTCAACCAAATTCAACTATTTACTATCCCTAAATCGGTGATATCTTTTATTCAAATCGGATGGTAATCCAACAATATTGTTAAATTTACCATAACCTATACCCAATTCATTCAAATAATATACAATTTTATACAAATTTCACATCAAAAGTAAGCACATCTAAACTTGTTAAGCTTTATACCATACATACAAAATTCATCAATTAATCTTTTAATTGAGTAAATTAGTTATACCTTTTTAATTTAACTCAACTTTCAAAATTGATGGATACATGTATCATTATGTATCTCAATTATTTATCTGATTAAGAAAATAAGTTATAACTAATTAATTTAAATAAATAAAATATATATCTCAATTTTCGAATTCAGCAATACATATGTTTTACAGATTTAAACTCATATATCTAAGCACAAAATATGATAGAGAAACTAATAAAAATTTTAATAATGAAAGTTGAGATAAGTATCAAAAACACATCCAAGCTATACATTTTTTTTGAGTTTCTTACCTAAACTATTGAAAGTTTGATTTTCATATTTAAACTATTACTTTTTAGTTTGAGAAACACACATCTCTTTTATGTCACTCTCATCATGATATTTGTAATACACTCTCTCTCTTTTATTTTTAAGAATTTCTACATCACACTCCACATGAACAAAATATTCAACCTTGACAAAAAATAAATAAATTATTAGTATTAGCTAAAATTAAAAATTAAAAAACTATTATAAAAAATAATATTTTCTTTATAAAATAAAATGTAAAATATTTTTCTTACCCCACACCAATTTTCAAAGTTTTTATTTTGCTCAAATTTCTTTTATAAAAGTATTTCATTTTTTACTTCATCTCCTCCCCCTCATCAAATACTAGTTTAGATATTATTTTATTTTCGTAAAAATATAATTCTACCCATCCCACTTAACCCTCTGCTTTCAATTTTTTTTCCAGTGTTTAGATATACATATCAAAAATATTTTTTGCTTGCCGCCACAAGACTTTTTATATTTTTTAGTTGTTTATGTTATATTCGGTACACTAGTGAAATTTTTTTTCTAAAGATATATGTACGTGCATATATAACACAAAATAAGAAAAACATAAAAAAAAATTAAAATTAGTAGCGGAAAATTAAATAGGATGGGGTAGATTTTTTAAATAAAATAATATCAATTTCTATCGGAGGAAGGGGTACGGGGAGGATGAAATATGAAATTTTTATCAATATTTTATAAATGATTTTTTAAAAAAAGATGGCGTTGTCGCGAGGGAGGGGTACATGGAGGAGGTGGTGGAGTAAAATAAGAAAAATAATTTAATTTTTTATATGTATGATAATCTTTAATTTTTAACTAATATTAAATTTTACTATTTAATTTTTATCTAGATAAAATATTTTATCTATGTGGAGTGCCATGTGTCAAAGTTTTTTATATAAAAGAGAGAGTGCACTACACACACCACTGAGGTGTGTTTCTCAAAATCAAAAGTGATAGTTTAAGTATAAAATTAATACTTTCAATAATTTAGATATGAAACTCAAAAAAAAATAAATAGTTCAGTTGTATTTTTGACACTTATCTCATAAAAATTTAAATTAATGAGATTTATATAGTGTGAGAATTTGAAGCCCAGTAATGTCCTACTTCAGCTAAAAAGCCCCTAACCATTACATTGATTTTCTCCTCCCAATCCAAAGAATGTCAGTCCAAAAGGTACTCCAAAACCTAAGAACTCTGAAAAAATGGCAAATCCCAAATCCCCATCTTCACCATAGAGCAAAAATTGCAGACACCATTATCAATGCAGTGCTAAACCCCATAGTCATTGCACCCTCTACTCTTCTCTCCAACCTCACTCCCAATTTGATTTATCTTATTTTATCTGACCCACATATCAACACACCTAAATGCCTCCACTTCTTCAATTTCCTTTTGCTTAATCAATCTTTCATTACTTTCAAGATTGGTGTTGAAACCCACTTGACACTTGTTTGTAGGCTTGTCAAAGAAGGATACTTTGAATATGCTGAGACCCTATTAGTTTTAGTCCCAAATATTGAAACTTTCAGGTACCCTTTTACTTTTAGAGCTAGTTTTCTTCTTTTGTGATTTGATAATCAATATTGTTTCGTTCCTTCTTTGATGCTTAAAGAATTGAAAATTTTCAGGTGCCCTTTTGCTGTTGTAGCTTCTTTCTTTGAGAAGCACAATGTTCAATCAAAGTTTGCTTCAAAAATATTCAATTTGCTTCTTAAAGCTTTATCTGATAACGCAAAATTCAACCAGGCTTTGGAGATTTTCATGTATATGAAACTAAATGCAATTGAGATTAATGAGAGAACATGTACTGTTCATTTGATTAATCTTTTGAAGTGTGATCAGATCGCGTTAGCGCTGGTATTCTTTTATCAAATGGTTGAATCAGGTATTCAGGTTTCAGTATTTTCGTTGACGGTAGTGGTAGATGGATTGTGTAGGAGAGGGGAGATAAAGAAGGCTGGAGAATTGGTGAAGGAAATGTTATCTAAAGGGGTGAAGCCTAATATTATTACATGTAATACCTTGGTGGATGCTTGTGCTAGGAGATGGAATTTCGAAGAAATGAACTACACTTTGGCCTTGATGAAAAGGGAACGAGTTGACTTAAATGTTGAGACTTACAAATTTTTGGTGGATGGATTTTTGAGTAGTGGGAAGATTGATGATGCCGAGAGATTGATTTTGGAAATGTATGTCAAGGGTTTTAAAGTGGATATCCATTTGTATAATTTGATGATTAAGGGATATTGCAGGCTAGGGAATATGGAAAGGGCACTTTCATTGTTCAGGCAGATGATTGAGAAAGTCATCTGCCCTAATGGTGATACATATTCAGTTTTGGTAAAAGGTCTTTGTGATAAAGGACAGGTAAGTGCAGCGAAAGAGCTCGTAGATAAAATGCTGGGTCAGGGAGTTGAGTTGGATGGAAGTATGTTGGACATCTTAATTTACTGTTACTTCAAGGCTGGAATGATAGAGGAAGCTGTTAGCGTACTTAGATTGATGGAGAAGAGAGAATTGATTGTTGATACATCTATGTATGAGCTGATAATTGATGGATTACTCAAGTTAGATCGGACTGAAGAGGCAATATCTTGGTTAACACCTTTAATCAAAAGGGGTGTATCTAGGCAGAAGTTAGCTACTATTCCACTGGTCGATAATTTAAGAATTTCAGTTTCTGAAAAGTTGGTTCACAAACGCAAAGAAAATGAGAACAACTTTAAAACAACCTTTTACTCTGATACTATTAGTTTACGGCACGAGGATGCACATTCTGCTGAAATGACTAATGTTTCAGCAGTAATAAATGAGTATATAAAGTGAAATGCTGCTTACTTGTTTTTCTGAGAAGGAGGACACTGCATCCTAACTGAAAAGAACCCATGATGATGTGGCACTGAAGGAAATTTTTGAGGACGTTGGTTGCCTTGTGTGTCAAGGGGTGCGGGTTTTGTCCTGATAGTGCTAGATTTTTGGACGAGAAAACAGGCTGGAAATGATGTGGGTTGTCAATTATCACCTTGGGAGTTATTTTCCTTCATCAACCATATACAGAGAAGCTTTCATTTCCTTGATGCAAGACTGAATAAATTTTAGTTCTTCTTAAATGGAGATTTGGATGGGAAAAAACAGTCATATTTTTTAACAAGACGACACAATACGAAGGGCTACAACGCGGGATATACCATGCTCAAAATGTGTCAAAAATTCAGTTGTGTATGTTCCAATTTGTTTAGTGTATCTGACAGACTGCCAATGTGTTTTGAAAAAGCCTGATTATACCTAGTTCAGATATGATGGATTCTTCGTTATCTATGGAAAAGTTTGTTTGGGAATCAAGGGAAGACAACGAAAAGTAAAACGGAGAGGAGGAAGTGAAGGATAAAGAACTCTACTTTTTTGTTCAGAGAAATGAGGAAACCATATGCTTGCCCGTTGTCTCTTCACATTCACTACTTGTGCATTGAAGGTAAATCAATTTTCCTCTTCATTCATTTTCCCCCATCTTCTATACGAGCCAAACAAAAAATTGCAAACTTTTATACTCTTTTGCCTATTTTCTCATCTCCCCCCTTTTGCCTTCCCCTAGTCAAATCAAAGCCTAAATTTCATATGACACGACTCATTAGTACTTTTTATCTATAATCTGTACCTAAACTTGGTGTCTATACTCTTGTCAATAATAATATTAAGAATACTATTGGCCAAATGCATAGGCAGTCCCATTAACTTGCCCCTAATTTTCATTTTAACCCTCTAACCACATTCCATAAAAAGCCACTTTGACTTGGACTTTGACTTGAAAAGAGTTCGTTTTCACCTCAGTTGTTGAAAAGTCAGGACTAAATGGGTCTGTCCCTGACTTATCTATTTAGCGGTAACAAGTTGAGTTTGCTCCTCTTTCTGGTGATCTAATGGTTGTAAGACCACTTTGTTTGACAAGAAATTAGGTTTTTTGAGATTAAATTTTTATTGGTAATTTCAGCAGCAAAATATCCACTATTATTTTACCTTGCAGGTATCAGGTGAAATTGAAGCTGAGTGTGCTCCAATTTGCGCTAAGTCTGTTTTTAAGAAAATGTTGTCATACTGCAACTCTGTGCCCAAAGCCTTGAGGCTATCCCTGATGCTCCCACTGCCCTTTCATAGGGACTTTCTGAAGGAAGTTGGATTACTATGCCAGAGAGTTTGAACAATGGTTTCACTAGATTGGTTTCATTGGTGCAGTTAACTATTATCGAGCTATATCCATGTAAGCATTCCTCGCCTTCTGTGATATTGTGAATTTGATTGCATTTGTTCAACACTTCAGTTGTATGCTTATATAGTCCACATTTGTTTCAGCTATTTGGGGTTATTGCTTTAGTTGTTGCTTTTACAATTGCATGAGATTTGATCTTTGTCAAGAGACTTATAGTTAGGGCTGAGCATAAAATATCAAAATTCTAACTGAGGATTTTGGTAATTTGGTATTTGGTATTGAAGAGAAATTTTTTAGAATTACGATATTCAGAGTTAGGTTTGGTATGAGACATTAGTACGATTTCGAAAACTGAATTATTTACTTAATGAAGACCATATATATCAACAGGCCCATCAGGACAACTCCAAAGAGAAAATTAAAGACTTCACATAAACAACCCAAATACATATGTATCCAGAAGCGTCAACAAAAGAAATGGTTAAATTTGATTTTCTTCTTTTTATGTGCTGACTTCTGATCAACTGTACAAAGTGATAAATATTTAGAATGTTGTAGTGGGGTAGTATTTCCTAGTTATTACTTACTACTCAATAGCATTACATTTGATCATAACATTAGAATCTGAAAAGATCAGACAAATGCTTCTGTTACAATTCGCATTGGTTGTCCTTTTGTGTTTGTAGTGCATTTGATTTTAATTCCTTGGCACATAGGTCGTTTTTTTTTTTTGATAGCTGAGAAATCCGTATGTGACCTACCCTTTTGGACCAATCGCAGCATTCTAAACTAGGTGGATAATGGGCCTGCCCTTCTACCCTTCTCCACTTAAATATCAGGCTTCCCTTTGGCTTGAACTTGCGACCTAAGCAACAAATCCTCCACCTTTAGCCACTCGAGCTAAGCCTTGGGGGTGGCACATATGTCTTTTAGTTGTGTCAATTTGCTTTATTTGATTTATTCTTATTTGTTGATCTTCTATTATATCGTGCATCCACATTGAAAAAACAGAAATAATTGGAGCAATAGTATTAGCTTTATAATTAGTCGGCTTCAACTCTAATATGGTATTACCGAATATGGTACTAAATCGAAGTTTGATTTACTGATTAAAAGTTTGGTATTTGATATCTACTTTTAAGTGCCGATTATTGAATTATCAAATAAATAAGACCGAACACCCACTCCTCATACTGATAGTTTTAGTTTGAGACTTGTGTTTGCTAAGAAATAAGTATGAGATTTGTAGGATGTTTGACTAAGTATCTGGGAGGTCAAAAATACTTGTTTTCTTTTAAAGGTCGATTATTAAATTATCAAATAAATTGAGACCGTATGCCCACTCGTCCTATTTATAGTTTTAGTTTGAGACTTGTATGTTCGCTAGGAAATAAGTATGAGATTTGTAGCATGTTTGACTAAGTTTCTGAGAGGTCAAAAATACTTTGTTTTCTTCAAAGGCGCTTATTTTTAGAGAGTTGAGGTATATGACTAAACTTTTAGGAAAAAATAATGTGTTTCTAGAACTATTGCCAAGTACAAACTATTGCTTTAATATTGATAGTAGTGCTTTTAATGTTGATTAACTAAACACAAACTGCTTTTCTCCAAAAGTACTTTTTGTGAAAGAACTTCACAAAAAAATCACTTTACAAAAATAGCAATACCTTGAAAGTTTGACCAAAAAAACTAATAAAACCCCCTTAATTTACCTCATAAGACACATTACTTGTAACTTATTAGAATGAAACAAACTTGAATGGAGTGGAATCAATTGCCAAGTACAAACTATTGCTTTAATATTGATAGTAGTGCTTTTAATGTTGATTAACTAAACACAAACTGCTTTTCTCCAAAAGTACTTTTTGTGAAAGAACTTCACAAAAAAATCACTTACGAAAATAGCAATACCTTGAAAGTTTGACCAAAAAAACTAATAAAAACCCCTTAATTTACCTCATAAGACACATTACTTGTAACTTATTAGAATGATGAAACAAACTTGAATGGAGTGGAATCAATATGACAGATAACCCAGGTAATTTGTTATGAACACATACATAATTGATCGATATAAATTATTGTGTTTTCTGGAAGTCAAGAAAATTGTAAAGTTTATGAACACCATCATATTCTATGTTGCTAGGCTCTCCAAAGTTGTTGCCACACTTGTGTCGGATTCTCCAAAATGCACAATTTTTGGACGATAATGGATCTTACAAGCATACAGAAACATTTCTAATGAGTTTGAGCAACGTAGTCTATGTTATTAGTTGCTTTTAAACTGTCTTGATCAAATTCTTCATACATGGAAGCTAGCAGGGATTAGTCCCGAACTCTTTAAGTCCTATTTAGTAAAGAAAATGACATCTTTAGGATTTGATGTTTTGAGTTGCCCAAGATTTACATATATCCTAAAGTCGTGTCTGATGAAATGTAGAAACTGGGAACTCAAAGCACCATGACAATAGACTCAAGTTAATGCTTTGACCAAGTTTGTCATCAGGGAATTCGATTTGATTTATCATCTGCAACATCTTGTGCAAGCAGTGTCCGTTGTCATAATTTTGCTTGCAAGTAAGTTTGAATTTGGAACATTGTGACAATGTGGCTTTATTTATTTCATCACAAATTGGGTTCCTAATCTGATTTAATGGCAGATTAGTGATGACTTGTTAGAATATTTATGTTATTTACAAATTATTTGACAAAATAATTAGGCTTGTAAGTTTCTGATTTGTGCTATGTATGTTGTAAGTTGGTTTAATTTGAATTGTTTTGATGCTAAAGATTTTAACGCCATAATCTGTCTTGTAAGTTTCCCATTTATGTAACCACATTGGGTATGGTTTTGTTGTTGTTGGTTTGTAAATTATTCGAATTTAAAACTTTTTATGTTTTAAGACTTAGGCAAAAAAGGAATAGAGACAACACATGTCTGTATAACGGTAAAGATATATCTTTTTTAAAAAGTGTTTTGAAGAATCTATTTTAATTAGATTATTACTTTTATTAAATGAAAATGTACAAAATTTCAATCAATAATAATAAATAAATAATTAAATATTGATATAATAATAACATGATGATTTTAATATATATCAAATATAGGATAATAATAATAATAATAATAAACATAAAATAATAATAAAAAAATCTTATATAAGAAAGAATTCTTAAATGAAATTTAACCAACCTGATGATATATGCTAATCATTTAATAACGGATACATCGGTAAATATGTAAATATGGAAGAAATATTTGTCTTGAAAAAAAAATCTGCTTGTGCTTCTGTTTTTCTTAAACAGCAGAAATTTTTAACTCTTCCTAACAGTAATAAAAATCGTTTCTTCTTTCATTTTTCAAAATAACTATATTTTACGTTCCAACAGCATGTCAGATAGACTCTGTCTATAAAAATGTTATGAAGTTAGCTCTTAAACGTCGGTGATTTAAAGTTCTTTTATCTTTTTATTCTTGCTTCGTCGTCTTATTTTATTTAAATAAAGTAAATTAAGTAAATTGAGATAGTCAAAGTCAAATTGTAAATTTAATCCCATAGATTTGTTTTTGCTCTTTTGTCTTTTTACTCTTGCTTTGTCGTCTTCTTTCTCAAATATGATCTTAGTTGTGGTTAGATTTTTTTATATTCTTTATTTTTTTATTCTTTTACTAATTATTGTGTAACCTATGCATTCAACTTTCTTTTATAATTGATTAATTTTTAAGAATAATCTAAAACATGTTTAAGTGTATGTATAGTGCATATAGAGGGTATATCTTTATCTTTTCTACTTAATTAACATGCTTTGATTTGTTGTTTGCTTTTATCAGTGAACTAAAATTGTGAATAAATCATCTAAGTCAATTTCTATTAGGGTATGTTCGGTATGGAGGAAAATATTTTTCACTTTTTTTATGTTTGGTTGGTCAAGATGTTTGAAAAATATTTTCTAAAAAGAAACTAATTCCTTTAAAATGAGAAAAATGACTTTTCTAACGAAAATAGGAAAAACAAGTTGCATTAGTGACATTTCAAATTTATTATCTCCTCACCAACTATTCAATTCTAATCACTCCCATTCCCCTATGTTTGGCAGTCACACCCTAATAGAAATTAAATGGATGATTTCACAATTTTAGTACAATGATAAAAGCCAAGCAACAAACAAAAGCATGATACTTGAGTAAAAAAAGATAAAAGCATACACCATATATGCACTATACATTTCAAACATGCTTTTGATGATTTGTCAAAATTAATCAATTATAAAAATTAAAAAAAGGATGTAAACTCGTGAGATGGTAATTATTTATCACCTAACTTCCCCCCTTAAGCAGTGAAACGAGAACAAGAAGACGACAACGAAAGAGTAAAAAAATAAGAACGAAAAATAATCTAACTACAAGTAACAACACGAAAAAGCAATAGTTAGAAAGATAAGAACAAGGATAAATCTAAGTACAAATAAGACCAACTACATTTGTTAAAATTTGTGAATTCGACTTTGACCACTTCAATTCATGTAATATGCTTTATTCAAAAATAAAACAAGACAACAAAAAACATAAAAATAAATCTAATTACAAGTAAGACCAAATTCATTATTTAAATTTTATGAATTTGAGTTTGATCGTCTCAATTCTTTTAATTTACTTTAAGATATATATTTGTGTTTTTAATAGAATCAGATTGAAAACTATTGCATTCACTTAAAATCATACGAATAACTCTATTTCCTTTCCTTTATGTGTTGAACTACACTGATGTGTCTTGTATAAATATTCCACTCCTTTAGACAGAGGTATTCAGAAAGAAACATAAAAAAAATTATATTCAGAAAGAAACATAAAAAAAAATTATAACCTTGAAAGGACTTTGGTCTCATTTGTTTTCATTAAGATTAAAATGTTTGAATTTGAACACGCATATTCGAATATTAAGATGTGCATTAAGATTTATAATTTAGAATCTGAATGTACATCTGAATATTAAGATGTAGTTTCTAATTCTGAATACTGAATTATTAAGTTTATTTGTTTTCAATATTTAAATGAGCATGTTTTTTTTTCTAAAAAAAATAGGAATCAAACAATACCAATAAAAGTTATAATCCAAATCAAGATTGATAAATATATATGTATAGCTAAAAGGATAGTTTAGTCCTTTGTACCGTATCTACATATTCTGAATATCTCATATACTTGGTGAATGTATCTATTCAAGATAGTTATTCTTTCACAGTACTAGATGTTGGAATTTAGCAAGTGTGAATGGGAAAAGAAAAGAGAGAATATGAAAAGTGAGGGAACTACTTTGGAGGGAAAATGAAAAGTCATTTGCAAAGTGCAAATGAAAAGTCATTTCTCCCATATCGTCAAAAGAAAGGGAAATTGTTGTCTTTATAGAAGGAAACACTTCCATTACTTCTTAAAGAGCTAATAAGAAGATGCCCCCTCGCGTCGTCGTTGCTCGCTCGGCTTTGGATTTGGATTTGGATTTGGCAAATGATGTGATTGATAAATTTTTTGGACAAAATTTATTTAATCAGTTTTTGTTAAATCAAATAAATACTGTTAAAATTATCTCTTATAAATTTGCAGGTAACGGTAACATTCCGAAAAGTTGTTACTCTTTCCGAAAATTCGTTACTTTCCAAAAAGTCGTTACTTTCTAAAAGGTCGTTATTTTCCTAACAGACACAATTTTCAAAAGTTGTTATTTTTTCCAAAAGACACAACTTTCTGGATAAAATGGGTCTGAACAGATTTCACTGAACAGACATGTTCCTTGCTGAAAATGGCTATAAAAGGAAGTCAATTTTTGATTAAAAAAAAACACTAAAATTTTTTTTTTCTCTGCATTTATTTTTCTCTCAAATAAAATCAAAGTATCGATCGACTGAGTCTGTGTGACTTGTTGCTGTTCTTAAGTTCGTTGAAGTTAAAGAAGTTTGAGGTACCGCTATTTCTTTAACAGGTTTAATCCGTTTTATCTTGGGAGAAATTAATCCATAACCTTGGGTACAGTGAGGGGATTAAATTTCTTAAGGACACACAGTAGTTTCTGTGGACTCGGATTAATTCTTGTATTTTATATTTTTTCTGCTTCATCTTATTTCTGTTTCTGTTTATTAACCTTATAAATACAGGTTATTGTAAGAATAACAATCTTAAGAAATTTAACAGTTTCTGTATTTGAGGTTTCTGGAGATTAAAACCTTTATGGTTTTCTACTCTGCTTGAATTTTTAAAATTCATTCGATTAACGATTAAAAGAACATAAAAACTTTATCGTTAAATCAGAAACAATTTGTGTAAAGATTTGTTCTTTACTGTTAGTATTTTAAATACTTAACTAATCTGTCATTTGTGACAGAAAAAAAATTTGACTAATTCAAGTCAAACAAATGCTGGAACAGTAAGTGCTGCAACAACAACGGTTGCACATAATCGTTCAAATGCTGCCTTAGCGCCGGCTGGGAAACTCGCAAAGTTTTCTGGAGTTGACTTTAAGAGATGGCAGCAAAAGATGTTCTTCTATCTCACTACGTTGAGTCTGCAGAAGTTCATTTATGAGAATATTCCTGTTATGTCAGATGAAACTCCGGCTGATGAACGATTCTTGGTAACCGAAGCATGGAAACACTCAGATTTTTTGTGTAAAAATTATATTTTGAGTGGTCTGCAAGATGATCTGTACAATGTGTACAGCAATGCCAAAACCTCAAAAGAACTCTGGGATGCTTTAGAAAAGAAGTACAAAACAGAAGATGCCGGAATGAAGAAATTCATTGTGGCAAAATTTCTGGACTATAAGATGATAGACAGTAAGACTGTCGTCACCCAAGTTCAAGAATTGCAGGTCATAATCCATGATCTCCTTGCTGAAGGTATAAATTTATTTAATGCCTATGTTAGAAATATTAAGTTTTCCCTTAATACTCACATAACCTTTAATGTAGGATTGATTGTGAATGATGCTTTTCAAGTGGCTGCAATTATTGAAAAGTTACCTCCATTGTGGAAGGACTTTAAAAACTACTTGAAACACAAACGCAAGGAGATGACTGTTGAAGATCTCATAATAAGGTTGAGAATCGAAGAGGATAATAAGGCTGCAGAAAAGAGGTCACGTGGTAATTCAGCAATATCTGGAGTAAATTTTGTTGAAGAAGATCCCACAAAATTAAAGAAAAGAAAGAAAGCATCTGGTCCAAAAAGCAATCCTCCTAAGAAGAAATTCAATGGAAATTGCTTTAATTGTGGTAAACATGGTCATAGGGCTAATGAATGCCGGGGTCCTAAGAAGGACAAGAAAAAGAAGGATCAAGCAAACTTGGCTGAATCCAAAGGAGAAATGGACGATCTCTGTGCAATGCTTTCAGAATGTAACTTGGTTGGAAATCCAAGAGAATGGTGGATAGATTCTGGTGCCTCATGCCATGTTTGTGCCAACAAAGAATTATTTTCATCATATACTCCAGCACTTACAGATGAAAAATTGTTTATGGCAAACTCCGCTGTTGCAAAGGTGGAAGGAACTGGCAAAGTCCTATTAAAGATGACATCAGGCAAGGTGGTGACTTTGAATAGGGTCTCATATGTTCCAGAATTGAGAAAGAATTTAGTTTCAATTCCAGTTCTGACCAAGAATGGATTTAAATGTGTATTTGTTTCTGATAAAGTAGTAGTAAGCAAAAATGATATGTATGTAGGAAAAGGCTACCTTAGTGATGGCCTTTTCAAACTCAATGTAATTGCAGTTGATATGAATAAAGATTTTGCTTCTTCTTACTTGCTTGAGTCTAAATGTTTATGGCATGAACGTTTGGGACACGTTAATAACAAAACCTTGCGAAAACTGATTAACTTAAATATTTTGCCAAAATTTGAGTGCAATAAATCAAAATGTCAAATTTGTGTTGAATCTAAGTATGCTAAGCATTCTTATAAATCTGTTGAAAGGAATTCAAATCCTTTAGAATTGATTCACACTGATATTTGTGACATGAAGTCAACACCATCACGTGGTGGGAAAAAGTATTTCATAACTTTTATTGACGATTGCACTAGATATTGTTATGTCTATTTGCTAAATAGTAAGGATGAAGCAATAGATGCATTTAGGCAATATAAAACTGAAGTTGAAAATCAGTTAGATAAAAAGATCAAAATGATCAGAAGTGATAGAGGTCGAGAATATGAATCTCCATTTGCAGAAATATGTTTAGAAAATGGAATAATTCATCAAACTACTGCTCCCTACACTCCTCAGTCTAATGGAATTGCAGAAAGGAAAAACTTAACTTAAAAAGAAATGATGAATGCATTACTTATAAGTTCAGGTTTACCACATAACTTGTGGGGGGAAGCTATCCTTACAGCAAATCAGATACTTAACAGAGTGCCTCACTCAAAGACAAATGTAATTCCATATGAGAAATGGAAAGGTAGAAACCCAATTTGAAATATTTCAAAGTGTGGGGGTGTCTAGCCAAAGTCCAAGTTCCTATACCTAAGAGGGCAAAAATAGGACCTAAGACTGTGGATTGTGTATTCATTGGATATGCCACAAACAGTAAGGCATGTCGATTTTTGGTTCATAAGTCCGAACATCCGGATATTCATGTTAATACGGTAATGGAATCAGATAGTGCTGAATTTTTTGAACATATCTATCCGTCTAAACTAGACTTGAGTCATCTAGTGGGTGATCTAAACAACCCAGAGAAGAACCAAAAGAGAATGAAAAAAATGAAGAAAGTCCAAGACGCAGTAAACGTCAAAAGACATCTACTTCATTTGGATCAGATTTTGTAACATTTCTTCTTGAAAGTGAGCCTCAAACATTCAAGGAAGCAATGTTGTCTAGCGACTCAACCTCTTGGAAGGAGGTTGTTAATAGTGAAATTGAATCAATCTTAAGCAATCATACTTGGGAGTTGGTTGATCTTCCTCCAGGGAACAAACCCTTGGGTTCAAAATGGATCTTTAAAAGGAAGATGAAAGACGATGGAACTATTGACAAATATAAAGCAAGACTTGTTGTCAAAGGTTTTAGACAAAAAGAAGGTCTTGATTATTTTGACACATACTCGCCAGTGACTAGGATTACATCAATTCGGATGTTAATTGCACTAGCTGCAGTATACGGTCTTGAAATTCATCAAATGGATGTGAAAACACCCTTCTTAAATGGAGAGTTTGAAGAGGAAATTTACATAGAAGAGCCTGAGGGTTTTGTAGTTCCTGGTAAAGAAAAGAAAGTGTGCAAACTTCTTAAGTCACTTTATGGGCTAAAACAAGCACCAAAACAATGGCATGCAAAGTTTGATCAAACCATGTTGTCAAATGGATTTAAGATCAATGAATGTGATAAATGTGTTTACATTAAAGATACTCCAAATCAGAAAGTTATTTTATGCCTATATGTAGATGATATGCTTATAATGAGCAAAGACATTGCTAATATAAAAGCTACAAAACATATGCTTGCTAGTAATTTTCATATGAAAGATTTAGGAGTTGCTGATGTGATATTAGGAATTAAAATTCTTAAAACTCCTAACGGTCTAGCATTGTCTCAAACTCATTATATTCAAAAGATACTTGAAAAATTCAAATTTTTGAATTTTAAAAGGGCAAAGACTCCAATTGATGTAAATCTTCATCTTGCAAAGAATAAAGGCGAAAGTCAGTCTCAATTGGACTATGCTAGCGTATTGGGAAGCTTAATGTATGTCATGAATTGTACACGACCAGACATAGCTTGCGCTATCAGTAAACTGAGTAGATACACAAGTAATCCTAATCATAATCATTGGTTGGCAATGAAGAGAGCTTTGGGATACTTAGATGACACTCAAAACTATGCTTTACATTACAACAAATATCCAGCCGTTCTTGAAGGATATAGTGATGCAAATTGGATTACTGGGTCAACTGAAACAAAATCCACAAGTGGATACGTTTTTACTATTGGTGGAGGAGCAATATCTTGGAAATCATCCAAACAAACATGTATATCTCACTGTACAATGGAGTCTGAATTCATTGCTTTAGACAAGGCAGGTGAAGAAGCTGAATGGCTCCGAAATTTCTTAGAAGATATTCCATTTTGGCCCAAACCAATAGCCCCTATATGCATACATTGTGATAGTCAAGCTGCAATAGGAAGGGCTGGAAGCATTATGTATAACGGCAAGTCTCGTCACATAAGACGAAGACATAACTCTATGAGACAACTACTCTCTAGTGGAATTATCACAATTGACTATGTGAAGTCAAAAGATAATGTGTCGGATCCACTTACAAAAGGCCTAAATAGACGGTCCGTGATGGATTTCGTCGTCCTATACTTGTGAATTTTCTTCTGCTACTTTTCTCATTACCCTCGACGACAACTAGGACGAACCGTCATAGGCACGACGGACCGTCGAGGGGCTTCGTTCCAAAACACTTAAACTCTGAAAATCTGGGTACTGAGATCGACTCTCTGAACTTCGCGACGGAACTGCAGGACGGACCGTCGTAGGTACAACGGACCGTCACAAACCTTTTACAGAATTCGACTCTCTGAACTTTGTGACGGACCTGCAAGACGGACCTTCATAGAGACGACGGACCGTCATAGGTTGCGTAACCTAACTGGGTCGGATTTCTGTTAAAAGTTTTAAAGGGGTGTTTTGGACTATTCATGACAAACTTTATGCAATTAGTGGGGTAAGTTTAATAATTTATTTACTTGGAGGGTTAAAAGAGATAACCTTGGAATAAATAATGGGTTACTTTTATCATAATGAATTATATGATAATTAGGGTAAAAGAAAAGAATCTAGAGAAGAAAAAGAAAAAGACAGAGATGGAGAACGAGCGAGAGAGAGGAAGAACGAAGTGGAAAGCAAAAGGCATTGGGGAGATAGCTTGCTTGATCAC
>NC_028642.1:6700920-6701580 GCF_001406875.1 Solanum pennellii
AACTGACTGGGTCGACGGACCACGCGACGGACCGTCATGGTCACGACGGCCCGTGATGGATTTCGTCGTCCCATACTTGTGAATTTTCTTCTGCTACTTTTCTCATTACCCTCGACGACACGACGGACCGTCGAGGGGCTTCGTTCCAACACACTTAAACTCTGAAAATCTGGGTACTGAGATCGACTCTCTGAGCTTCACGACGGAACTGCAGGACGGACCATCGTAGGTACGACGGACCGTCACAAACCATTTACAGAATTCGACTCTCTGAACTTTGTGACGGACCTGCAGGACGGACCGTCATAGAGACGACGGACCGTCACAAGTTGCGTAACCTAACTGGGTCGGATTTCTGTTAAAAGTTTTAAAGGGGTGTTTTGGACTATTCATGACAAACTTTATGCAATTAGTGGGGTAAGTTTAATAATTTATTTACTTGGAGGGTTAAAGGATATAACCTTGGAATAAATAATGGGTTACTTTTATCATAATGAATTATATGATAATTAGGGTAAAAGAAAAGAATCTTGAGAAGAAAAAGAAAAAGACAGAGAGAGAGAACGAGCGAGAGAGAGGAAGAACGAAGAGGAAAGCAAAAGGCATTGGGGAGATAGCTTGCTTGATCACGATTCTTCGGTGGAGGTAGGTTATGGTTTA
>NC_028642.1:6702069-6716787 GCF_001406875.1 Solanum pennellii
TACTCAGTACTTGTACTGACCCCTACTTTTATGTTCTTCTTGTTGTTTTGTGGAGTGCAGCAAGTGCACCAGTGACTTCGTCTCGTCCGCAACTCTAGCCAGTCTTCAGCACGTTAGATTTCAGGGTGAGCTATTATTCCTAGCTCGGGCTGGATTCTCTTCTTCGCGTCTTGATGTCTTTGAAGTTTGGACATGGACCATCGTTTTACTTATTTTAGTTCTTAGTTACTCTTAGACTTAGTAATTTGAGGATAGATGTTCTTGATGTGATGACTTCCAGATTTTGGGGATGATAAGTAATATACTTTAGAATTTTATTTATTGGTTATATTAATGAGTTTTGGTCTTCCGCATTGTATTTTATTCATTATGGTTGATATATTGGTAAACGTTGGGGTTTAGATTTGTTGGTTCGCTCACATAGGAGGATAAGTGTGGGTGCCACTCGCGGCTCGTTTTGGGTCGTGACAAGAAGAGTGGCTAATAGGGCAGAATTTTGATCAAAAGCAATATCATAACAATATTAGATAAAAGCAATTTAAGTAAATATAATTGAATAGTGTCAATCATTTATCTTTCCACACTATATGAAATATTTGAATTTAAGATCCTCATAATCATTTATAGTATTGAGTGCTACATCATATCAAATATACCGTAGACGGTCATTTTGATTCGATTCCAATACGATATAACTTATCGATATCTCTTCATGATTCATCATTTTCAGTTAGCTGAACCTTTGACAAGGTTTTATGAAGTGTTATGTCATAGTGCTCTTTCAAAGCACTAACCTCATTATCAATGACCATTTTGATAATTTGCTCATCTTCTTTATCAAGAATTTTTACATTTGAAATCGATCGGTCTATCACGCTTTTGGCGAACCATAGACTCTGTCCTTCAAGGACTATTTATTGAAGCATTTGCAGCTTAATGAAAATATTGGGTCAGCAAATACATCTGGCAAATAACTTTCAATATTTTGCAAATGAATCATCTCTTGAACTTCAAGTTCACATTTTTTTAACGAGGATCTAGATAATTCACTTAACACATAATTTTCAGCTGCTACACATATCTCCTCCTAATGTTACGAAATCTAACATTCACCCTCAACCTCGATAGGGGATCCGTATTTGAGCATGGTGGAACAATAAAATCATATGTGCACATGTTAAATTTTTAGAATGAAATTATTTGGTTCCTAAGCCTGAACCAATTGTGTTGGGAGAACCTTGTTGGCTTGATGCATACATGTTAAATAAACTCATCTCATACTAAATTTTATTTGAGAGGTTTGTTCTCATAATCAATGGTCTAGCAATAATTAGAGTTATACTATTTCTGCTAAACCAACTAGCATTATTAACATGGCTTTACAGTTTCGAACTGTGCTCTAAATTTAATAACTCGAGCAAATAATCTTACAAAAACTAATTTGTAAGTTGATAAAAATGCACATGTGACCATACCATAGATGCATCTATTAAATCATAATAGTACATGGTTAACATGGCAGGTGAATGAGCCTATATTCACCTTTTTCTATGTTCCAAATAATTTCAGGGGATACAATCTCACCCTTAGCTGGTACAATGATTATTTTATCACGAGAACAAACTACAAAAGATAATTCTTGAAGAATCTTTTATTTCTTCAACATATAACCACGTGAATTCTCAATTTCTTTTACATCACATTTGAATCGGATGGCCAATCAATTGTTCCAATTGATGTTTATTCTAGTAAACTTTTAGTTTACTTTTGCATGTGATTCCATAAACATGCCCATGTTTGTATTCAACAAACAAGAGGAAAAAATGGGTATCATATACATAAATATTTACAACCCACTTTTTTTGTAGTAATTTGAAGATATTAAATCTTCACATAATTTATATTCTCAATATAATATTTCTCTTTTCAATTCTTCTGAAACTTAAAAATTTCTTTTGAGACTAACTACAATTTCAATATTATGAATAATTTTATCCCTCCAGATAGTAACAAATTAGTCGTTTCAGAACTCTTAATTAATTTTGTGTACTACCACAATTTTCACAACTCCATCCTTATGGTGACCATCTCCTTCAAGGAGAAAATTATTATTACTGTCATTGTTAAAATTATTACATTCAAGACTTATTTTTTCATAACCAATGACAAAATTGTGTTGCCACACAACAACATTATTTTGGTCATGGCCACAATCTTTACAGAAAAGATTTATTTATTTCTTTTTCCCTCCAATAGTTCATAGTAAAATATACCACAATATTTGCGTAGTACTCAAAGTATATATATGACAAAAATGATCATTTATGTCAAAATATTTTCTTTCAATTTCTAAAACCTCCCATAGAGGTGAGATGTGACATTCATTCAACAATGTATGAACATGTTCTTATCCATATGAACACAAGTCACATTTACTTCAAGAAATGAACCATAACCATTTGTACATATTCCATAAGTTCTTATTAGAAATTCATTTTCATGTTTTGACATTATGTGACTCACCTCAACATCACTTTAAGAGGTCAAATGTACCAAATGTCCAACTTCTCATACCACTTTGATGGATAACAATTACTTTTAACAATTACCTACACATTTGAAGGACCATCTTAAGAAACAATGTGTCTAATAACCTTTCATACAATTTTAATGGACAAAATTACCTTCACATTTGAAGGAACATCTTAAGAATCAATAATGTTCTTCCTTTTAATTACTAAAATGATGACCATTAACATTTTACCATACACATGTTCATACATTCAACCACTTGTCATTTTCCATACATATTAATACACTGCTACCACATTCACATAAGAGAATGAAGCAAATTAATTGGGTTAATTCCATGACTTTCAGTCAAAATTATAAAACTTTATGTTTGTCATCATCATATCATCACTATAGTGCATTAGGACTTTAACCCAATGTCTTACCCATATAAAGACACATTTGGTCACAAATCAATGAGACTTGAACCCAACTTCTTATTGTCATGGTGCACCAAGACTTCAACTCGATGTCTTACCCACTTGGTGCGGTGAAATCTGAATTCACTGTCTTACCCTCAACCAATGCCTTAATTAACCAAGTGTATTACTAAGAAAATAAATATCGAAAATCATAAATATAATCTGAACTTGACTTAATATACAAGAAAAATAAACAAAATCAATTAATTAGAACATGTTAGAATCATATAAAAGTACCAAGTTAAAATAAATTCAAATATTTTTTTAGTTTCTCTTAACATTGTTATGAAAATAATTATAATTTACTAACCATTTTAGAATAACTACAAAACAAGCTTTGTTAGTACAAATAATATATAGGATATAAAGTATACCATGCAACCGAAAAATTATGAAGTATACCTTGCATGAAGAATTATTAGGATAATTCATAAAAATAAAAATAAAAATACGTATCATTGATTCTTGATGGAGGATAAGCAATTCGTGCTGATATCATGTTATAAAACTAAAGCAAAATAAGACAAGAAATATAGAAGATGAAAACAATAGAAATAGGAAGACAAGAGATGAGAGCTTTTCTTATTATTCCAAGTCTTCAAGTGTATACAATATGAACCTCTATGCCTCTATTTATAGTGTAACATAGAGACATACAAAAGGTTAGTCATAAACATGACATTAACATTAATATAATGAGGGAGATTATGAAAGTGAAAGGTTACAAGAATAATGGTTATAAAGGTGAAAGTTATGGGGGTTATGATCCTCTTCATAATGAGAAAGTAATGGAGATAATGCGTGAGTAACTTCTTGATTTAGTGGACATCCACACTATGATATTTTATAACAAAGTTTAAAATTTGTTATCTTTTTTTGGGGGGGCTTATAAGCAAAACGTTATAAGAGCTCATTAATAAACTCTATCAATGTTTCTGTTTTATCACAGATTTTCATCCACCCTAAAAAAAAAATTGACATTATTATAGCATGTCTCTGGATCATAGTATTCATTAAGTCATATGAAAATGAAATAACTAAAATATTGGACGTCATAAAGTAATTTCTATTTTTAATAAAAGATCTTCCACCAAAAATTTTGAAACTACTTTACCAAATAAATAGATATTTTAAAATGATTTTATATATTAAATTTAAATTTTCAATGTTGAAGTTTTTTTTATAAAAAAGTATTTAAGATAAAAGAAGAAGTTTTAAATTCATGTTTTGTTATTTAGAAGGGAGAGACTTGTGTGTGCTAATGAATTAGGACGAATGTTTTAGGTAGAGTATACGTAGAGATTATTTTGAAATTTGAATTTTTGAAAATAGTAAAAAGCTAAAGTAACAATAAAAATTTGATATTTTTTGATAAACTGTAAAACTAAATACAAATAATAACTAACTTATCTAGATATTTATCATATAATTATTACGTGTCACAAATAATGCTTATTATTACAATTTTTCATATATTATTTTTTATATTAAATTTTAAAAAAAATAATCTGAAAAATAATTTAAATTTGTGTGTTGATAAGTGTGAGTTGCCTAATTTTCAGTTACGGTAGGTATTTGTACAGAAAATTTAAAAAAAGTGATCTTAAATAATATTATTTTTCAATAATGTTATTTTTCTGATGTTTCTGCTTTATGAATTTATAAATTTATATTTGTTATGAAACTATATAAAATTAGTCGAAGAAAGTAGAGAGAAGAGAAAAGATCTTTTATTCATAGTATATTCAGGATTCATAGATCTTTAACCTATCTTTTTTACAATGAAAGAAAACTCTTTAAACCTTACTTGGTCCCCAAGTAGGATTCCTAACCATATTCTACAAGGACTCCACATAATTAGACATTCACTATAATACAAATTGTTTATAACACTCCCCCTTGAATGTCGTTAGATTATGTGCCTCGTTAAAACCTTAATAGATAAAACCCAGTGGAAAAAAAATCTGGGGAAGGAAAAAGAGTACACATATCAAATAATACGCATTATGGATGCCTCATTAAAAACCTTACAAGGAAAACCCAATGAGACAAAACCTTGTGAGGAAAAAAGTGTACATCACGTATTAACTCCCCCTCATGAAAACATCAAGAGACTTGGATTTTCGTTTTCCAATCTTGAGCATCATCTTCTTGAAAGTTGTAGTTGGTAGAGACTTGGTAGATAAATCAATTGTAGTATTACTTGAAAAAACATGTTGCATGTTGATATCACCATTCTTGGGAGCTCATGAGTGTAGAAAACCTTGACGAAATATGTTTTCTTCTATCTGCTTTTATGAATCTTCCCTCTGGATTAAATATTTCTACAAGTTCCTTACTTTAACTTATTTACGCAAATAATTTATTGCCTTTTGAAAACTCTTCAAGAGTTTCAATTCTAGTCATCAACTTGCATAATAATACTTGTATATGCTCTATGCATTTTGAATCTATTTAATCCTTATGAGGACGATAAACAAGTTTTTCAAAAACTTGTGTATGATTTAGATTTTGAACCCATTGGATATTTTCATATCAATTTTGTCAAGTAACAACATTCAATATTAGATGTATGACATCTTTTAGTGCCTAGATTGCAAGTCAAATAAGCTTTACACTTACCAAGATGCATCATTCCACTTTTCACTTGATAAATATTTCTACACAAGCATGCTTTAATAAATGTAAAATTCATATCCTCATAATCTTTTACAATATTGCGCGCTATTGTATCAAAGATATCGTCAACGATATACCATTTTGTATCGATTCACAATACAACTAAACTTATTGAGATCTCATAACTTTATTATTTTTAGGTAGATACCCCTCTCATGAGGTTTCATAAAGTGTTATGTCGTAGGCTCTCCAAGAGCACACTGTCTCCTTATTATAATCATTTTGATTCTTTGATCCTCCCCCTTTTTCAAGGATTATTTTATTTAGAATTGATTAGTCTATCACGCTTCATGCATGTCATAGACTTTATCCTTAAGGGACATTCAATAGATATATTTACAACTCTTGTGTTGCTTCTAGTCTCCCCCTTATGTTAGACAAACTAACATATATCTCAATCTTTTGGAAATCTATCTTTGTGCATCACTGTATATTCGTTGATTATATACTACGTACCAAAATAATCAGATGAAAAATATTTGATCCCTGACCATAAATCAACAGAAAGAAAATCTGATCATAATTTATTGGTTTGATGCATACAATTACTTTTGTATGCGGTATCATATTTCAGATCAACACATGGAGCTTTACTTTCACAAGCAATGATTTCACTATCTCAGACATTTAATGTCAGAATATCTTGAGTATTTATCAATATTATCAAGATAAATTATCTTGATTACACATTTTGAAATTGTGCTCTTAACTCAATTATTTTTGCACAAACAATTTTATGAATGTCAAAACTACAGGTTGACGACAAACGCACATGTGATTATCTTTATAGATACATCTTTTTATCATATCACATGATAGGTAAACGAGCCCATATTCACCTTTTATACTTTTCAGAATTTAGAGATTTAATCTCAACATTAGTTGATCCAATCAACTTGTCATGAGAACAAACAACAAAGGAATTCTTGAAGAATCTTCTAGAATTCAATGTATGTCATTACTCAGTATGCACATCTTTGGGATTACCAAATTATTCATGCCAACTAATAAAATTATTAGTGCTCGTAAACTCCAAGTTTACTACGTCATGTGCCTTTTGCTTTAGTAAATTTCTGATTTACTATTATATGAATAAATTTCAATTTTATTAATCCAAGAGTAATTTTCAGATTTTTTTCTTCTCAATTACTTCACCCTTTAGGTGAGTCATAATGGTTGACACCCAATTTTGACCGACCTTTAACCATTTTTAGGGATACTATTCGATTAAATACGTATTTTAAAATTTATTTAAAGTTTAAAATTTTTAGTCGATTTTGCTTGAAAATTATATATTTTAATATGTTTTACTTTATAAAATTATCGTAAATATTATAAAAATATTTTAAAATTATTAAAGAATTTCAAATGTTTAAAATCTAAATGATTTTTAATTATATAAAAATATTTTAATATATGTAGTATTTTAATTAAATAGTAATTCCTACACTTTCCATAAAATAGTTTTAATTCTAGCCTATTCTATTATAATTTCTTTTAATTCTAGTCACTCTAATTCAATTTTTATTTCAATCATAGCCCCTCTTTCATTAGAATTTTAGCCATTCTACATCCAATCCAATTTGATTTCAAGACTCCATCTTTTAATCTCAACCATTAATCCTTTAAGTTAAATCCTAGATTAAATTCTAACCACTCATCTAAACTAGTTCTACGGTCAAGATTTAATCTCTTATTCTTCCTATTTTCTAATACCCTAAAAGAGCCTAATCCCTACAAAATGTCATTCTCGTCTCCCTCCCCTCTCCTTGGCAGCCGCCAGACCTCCTCTCCCTCTTTCTCTCTCTTCTATCTCCCGCCTGAACCTCCTCTCTCGCAGCTCCTCTTCTTCTCCCCCCCGGCCAGCCAGCAGCTGCTGGCCGCCTCTTTCTCCCTCTCTCTTTCCCCCTTCTTCCCTTCTTCCCAATCGTCCCTCTCTTCTCCTCTTCCCTTCCCTTTCCTCTTCCCCTTTCTCTCCTTCTTTTGCAGGTACCACCGGTCAGCACCACCGGCAGCCCGCGCAGCAACAGCGCCTGGAGAGGCGCACGCCAGCAGCAACTCGAGAAAACAGAAGCCGCTGGTGAAGGTAGCAACCAGCAGCCCAGCGCCACCTCGACTCCTTGCCTCTCCTCTCTTCTCCGGCAGCTGGACAGCAACATTGGCAACAGCAGCCGGCAGCCACGACGAGCAGCCCTGCTAGCAGCAGTGGCGAGCTGCCAGACAGCCGGCGACAGACACCAGTGACCGGCATGGACAGCAGCGGCCCACCAGCAGCCCGAGCAGCAGCAGGCCATGACCGGCAGCCCGTCGCCACCCTCTCCTCTTCTCCGTCCGTCTCTTCCTCTCCGGCCAGCAGTAGCGGTAAATTTTGATAAAATCTTCAAGGATTAGATAAGGATCCGATCAGGTATACCTTTCAAAAACTCTCTCATGTCATGTCTATTGGTTAATATTTTTAATGCGTGATTAAACTTGGCAAATTTCTGCTTGCTCACATAAAGTTTTGTTTTAAATTAATTATTATTCGTTTGTTCTTATGTCATTTTTGTGCTCAAGGTTTAAATGTTCTAATGCTCTTCTTGAAATTAATATGAAGATTTCATACTTGTCTTTGATTTGCCTATTATTACTTGATTAGTCTCGTTAAACTTGATACATCATCAATAGAATTTAGTCCACACTTTAAATATTGATTCTTTTTCATTTAGAAGAACTTGCATAAATGGGTTACTAATTGATATGCTCTTTGGACCCAGTATGTTATTACATTATATTTCTTTTAGTTTTTTGTTATATAGCATTAATAGTTTGAATTTTACAGCTTACTTACAAATTGATTTAATGTATTGATTTTCTTGATTTTGAAAGTTGCAAAGTTGACCCTTCTTTAGATGCTTAGTGATTTCAATAAATTCGTATATGGTGAATGTCCCGAATCAAATCGTTTAGCATAATTATAATTAAGCTAATCTTTGGAAAATCTTTATTAGTTGGATAGTGTAATATGTTATTTTTTCTTTCCTTTCATGTGAATCTTGATTGTCCGTAAATTGTATCTTGGTAAAAATAGTGACTTCTTAATTGATTCATTTACCTTAATTAAAATTGATTTGATCTCTTACTTGCTCTTATATGGTAAAAATACCTTATATTTGATAAAATGAATTTAAATAAAATCTGTTTTTACTCTTCTTTATTTTTAGGAAAATATATGTATCTTATTCCTAATTTTATTTCTTACTAGTTTATTTTTAGTATTGCAATATTCTTAAAATTTTCTGATTTTTAGCTCTTTTTTGTTTAAGCAAAAAATATATTATCCTCTATTGATTTGTTCTTACTTGTTTATATTTGGTAATGAAATATTTTAAAATTTTCTGATTTGGTCCTCTTTTATAATAAGGAAAACAATATATTTAATTGATTCCTTTAAATATTTCTTTTCCTTATTTGTTTTCCCCTCTTTGCTATATAAATAAGACCCCCTCCCTTCATTATTTCATCAACTCATCAACCTCATTCACACATTCACATCTTGAGAAGAACACATTCTCCAACTCACACTACTCTTGCTACAATTTGTCTCATTCTCTCATTGCTCATACACATATTCATTCTCTCAACTCATCATTCAAGTTGATAATTTTTTAGCATAATTGGTTAGTCCTCTTCATTAATTTCAATTTGATTTTTGCGTATTTATAATATTCGTGTGTTGAACGAAATAATAAGGAAGCATCCAAGTTAGTTTCATTATCCTTTTACGTTTGAAATATAATTATGGTCATTCTTTATCTCTTTTTGTGTGTTATTTACATATATATGAGAGTAATTTGCTACTATGAGCATTCTATATTACAATTATTTCCTCATCGTATTTGTGTTACAGTATCTCTTCTTCCAGGTTTTGAACTTAAAGTTCAAGATGTTGAAGATTTGCCTAGAAGAAATTGTGGACGAAGCCTCGTTCATTCTATTGTTATATATATGCTTATTCGCTCTTTATTTTTACTTATAATATTTGTACAAGCCTTTAACTCTCTCTATACAAAATAAAATATTTTGGGGGGGATCACCTAAAGGGAGGGGATTACATGCTAATTTGTTGTTTATTTGCAACTCATTTAGAAATCATGCCTATAGAATTTAAATATTTTAATGTCATTTGGGTAGATACCACACGTATAGGTTGTGGATGTTGTTCTTCACTTACAAATCATGTCTATAGGCATTCTACTAATCTCCAGCATGTTAATAATGTAGCTTAATTCTGCCACTGTTTTCAGCATAATAAATTACTAATTTGGTCACGAACTTCCGGCCACTAATAAAGTGCAATGACATTCTATTTTTAAAATAAAATTTAATAAAATCCACCCTTCATAAAATCAGCTACTGCCTTAAGGAAGCTCTTTTATATTTGTTACGTGTTCGTCCTAATTAAGATTGGTTCACTAATTATTTGTTGCACTCAAGCATTTTCCAACCACTTAAAATCAATCATTTCTTTTTTGCGTTAACAACTTTTCATTATTTAAAGTGAATACATGGATTAATTAATCCTCAATAGTGATGTAATATGACTACTCTTTTGCTCTATTTAAAATTAATTATAAATTATTTTTTTTTGCGCTTGTAATAATTTTTATTTTTATTTTATTTTATTTTATTTTTTGTCTTCTAAACTAGTATATGTTTGTATGCTCACACACTTAGAATGAAACCTTTCACAATTGTGTATTGTTTGCAAGCATGTCTATTTAAATTTAGAGGCCAAATTGAAACCTATCGTGCTAAAATGACCGTGTTATTTGTCATGCTTGTTTGACTTGGTGGTTAGGAAGGACTTATATTCTATTTTGTCTAATCCACCCTTTAAGAGTCCAATGCCTCTTGGACAATAAAGTTGGGACGATTAGGCACCTTTTAGGTATGAAATGCATGCGGTGGTTGGGTAGGGGTAGTTGGCCCTACGGAGATGATGACATCGACTCAGGGTTGAAAGACAAACTTTGGTTTTGTCTGTCCCTATACGGAAGCCTATCAAAAAACAAAAGAAAAGTCGAGTCCTGATCCAAAAGTCTCTTTTGAGTCTCCCTTCCCATTTTACCCTTTTACTTGTTTAATAATTATGTTTGTTAGGGGTAATTTTTTTTAAAAAAAATAATTGTTTGCTTATTTATTTGTCTCTTTTCTATCCTCTCGCTTATCTCTTTATTAATTGTTTAGTATATCTAGTTTTATTGCTATCACCTAGCCTCACATGTTTAAATTAATAAAAATAATAAAATATTCTGTATATAACTTAGCAAGCTTAAATAAATTAATAAATGAAGTGACCTTAATTGCTACTTGTAACCCCCACATAGATTGCATGAAATACGGTCGGGACCCACATTTGTGGACCTCGAGGGATGCCTAACACCTTCCCCTCGAGGTATTGAACCCTTACCCTGACCTATGGCTCGTTGACCTTAGCTAGACTTACTTAGGTTAGATAGGTGCCCTAACACGCCTTAATTCGTTAGGTGGCGACTCCTTAAACTCAAAATCCCAAAAGAGTTGTTAGGTCGTGCACAAAACCCGTTTTTGCGAAAAATGAGGCGCGACAGAATGGCGACTCCGCTGGGGATATTAGGTTCTTACCATTACGTGTTTTATGCTTATTTATGTGGGGTTTACTTTATATTATTTATTTCATTATTTGCTAGGTATTCATCATATTTAGCTATCATTTTGTTGCCTTGTTTTACTATGTTCTTTTCATGTTCCACCCCTTTTCCCCATTCTTATTTGTTTATTACCATGTTTCACATTCCCCCGTTTTCCTTATTCGTTTACTACATTTAATCACATACCCTCTTTCCTTATTTGCGTGATTTTTTTTACACCTTTATATGTTTAAATTCCTTTTATTTATTTATGCTTATTTATTTACTGTTTTATAAAATGCTTATATGTTACCACTTTCCAATTTAAATGCTAAGTGCTAATTGTTTTGATAACTGGCATTCCGCTCATATTTCCCCCAATTGGGACTCTCTTCCTTCTTTTTTTTTCGTGATGTTGTGCCTTTGCACCTCTCACAACTACTCCAATTCTATTCAAATACCCATTATAGAGAGTCGGCATATGCGTGGACGTAACGGATAGTTTTACTACCGCGAAACCACGAGCCTCTCACATAGAATCCCTTTCAAGTCCGCGTCAAGACAACTCTTAGAAGTCCTTGTTAGGTCATACATGCTGCATAAACCCTAGGTGGTTTGACCCTTGGCGTCAATCCATATAATTAGTAGGCACCTTATTGTCTAAAGGGCCCCAACACCCTTTAGACAAATTGCATATTTATGTGTCAATTTGATCATCATATTTTAAATCATGTCATTATGTCAAAATGGAGTTAAAATCTTTCTTTGACTCTAAACTTCAAATTGGAAAAGTACAGCTTGAATCAATTATGTGACCTTATTCTATTAACTGTTATAATTGTCCCACTTTGAGTTTATTGTGTCATTCATTTGATATTATAATTTTTGCTCACTATATAATAACTCGGTTTTGTGTTTGATTTACTTCTTGACCAAAGGTTGTCTAGTATTTGGATAATTGGATCGACTAAGATTCTGCAATATGACAAATATGTTCAACCTTCGAAAAAATCACCCCTCTTCTCGTCCACAACAAAGTACCTTTTGGACCATCTCTCCTCATCCTATTCCTACTCACACCCTCTTTCAACAAAGGACTCCAACACGCCTCAACTTTGATGCTTTAGGATATGAGGGAATAGGTGACAAAATAGAGAAGTCTAAGCTAGATGCACTGCAGCGAAAAATGCATGACTTGGAGAAAAAGGTGAATGGAGGATTAAATTCAATACCAACTCATGGCCTAAGGTATAAAAATTTATGTCTACACCCAGGATTTGAATTGCCGTCAGGATTTAAAATTCCAAAATTCAACATGTTCGACGGACGTGGGGATCCAATAGCAGATCTCAAAGATTTTTGCAGCAGGCTAGTTGGCTTAGAAAACAATGAACCTCTCCTAATGAGGTTATTTATTCAAAGCTTATCACGAATAGCCTTCACTTGGCACGTCAAACAAGACTTTGACAAATGGCTCGCATGGGAAGACATGGCTTGAGACTTTGTGGAACAATACAAGTTTAATAAGAAGGTTGACCCTAAAATGTTAAATTTGATCAAATTGAAGAAATTAAGTGTAACGACCTGTTTAGTCGTTTTGAGCAGTAGAGTTTATTTCTGGTAATAACTGTCTGATATATCTCAGAGATTGTTCGATTGCACGGAGTTCCACTTTCCATCATATCAGATAGAGGTACGTAATTTACTTCTAAATTTTGGAGAACATTGCATGCTGAATTAGGTACTAAGTTGGATCTTAGTACTGCCTTCCACCCTCAAACCGATGGTCAGTCTGAGCGAACGATTCAGGTATTGGAGGATATGCTTCGTGCATGTGTGATAGAATTTGGTGGTCATTGGGATAACTTCTTACCCTTAGCAGAGTTCTCATACAATAATAGCTACCACTCAAGTATTGATATGGCCCCATTTGAAGCATTGTATGGGAGGAGATGTAGGTCTCCCATTGGTTGGTTTGATGCTTTGAGGTTAAACCCTGGGGTACTGATCTTCTGAGGGAATCATTAGAGAAAGTGAAATTTATTCGAGAAAAGCTTTTAGCAGCTCAGAGTAGGCAGAAGGAATATGCAGATCAAAAGGTGAGAGACTTGGAGTTCATTGAGGGTGAACNCATGGAGGGTGAACAAGTTTTACTGAAGGTTTCACCCATGAAGGGTGTGATGCGGTTTGGTAAGAGAGGTAAGATAAGCCCAAGGTATATTGGGCCATTTGAAGTACTTAAGCGAGTAGGGGAGGTGGCTTATGAATTAGCCTTGCCTCCAGGACTCTCAGGAGTGCACCCGGTATTTCATGTGTCTATGCTGAAAAGATACCATGGGGATGGAAACTACATTATTCGTTGGGATTCAGTTCTTCTTGATGAGAATTTGTCTTATGAGGAGGAGCCTGTTGCCATTCTAGATAGAGAAATCCGCAAGTTGAGATCAAGGGAGATTGCATCCATCAAAGTTCAATGGAAGAATCGACCAATTGAAGAGTCCACTTGGGAGAAGGAGGCTGATATGCAAGAAAGATACCCACACCTGTTTACAGATTCAGGTACTCCCTTTTCGCCCTTGTTTTTTTTTTCTTCTTGTGATCGTTCGAGGACGAACGATGGGTAAATTGATATCTATTGTAACGATCTGTTTAGTCGTTTTGAGCAGTAGAGTTTATTTCTGGTAATAACTGTCTGGGTCGACGGATCCCACGACGGACCGTCATGGGCACGACGGACCGTCGAGGGGGTTTCGTTCCAAAACACTTAGATTCTGAAAATTTGGGTACTGAGATCGACTCTATGAATTTCACGACGGAATGGCAGGACGGACCGTCGTTGGCGCGACGGGCCGTCACAAATCTTTCCACAGAATTAACTCTCTGAACTTTATGACGGACCTGCATGACGGACCGTCACAGTCATGACGGACCGTCACAGGCTGCGTAACCCTGACTGGGTCGGATTTCTGCTAAAAGTTTTTAAGGGGCGTTTTGGACTATTCATGCTTATAAATATAAAGTTAGTGGGTTTATGTTAATAATTCAATTACTTGGGGGTTAAAGGAGATAACCTTGAAATAAATAGTGGGTTATTTTTATCATCTTTTATACTTAATTATATGACAATTAGGGTAAAAGAAAAAGGGTTTGAATAAGAAAAATAGAAAGAACAGAGGGAGAAAGGGAGAACGAACGAGCGAGAGAAGAGAGAACGAAGAGGAAAGCGAAGATTTTGAGGAGTAGCTTGCGTGATCACGAATTCTTCGGTGGAGGTAGGTTATGGTTTATGCTATTTCATAGTAAACTCTTAATAGCGAATGATATGTATTGGGTAGTATGGTAAAGTCTTCTATATGCTTAATTGTATGCTTGCATGATGTGATTATGTAATTGTA
>NC_028642.1:6717153-6731159 GCF_001406875.1 Solanum pennellii
TTGCTCTCACCTGTTAAGTATTTGGTTGGTTTTATGTTATTATTCGATATATATTGCTTTCTATTTTGAGTTGGCCGATGATACCTACTCAGTACTTGTGTTTTGTACTGACCCCTACTTGTATTTGTTTTTCTTTGTTATATGTGGAGTGCAGCAAACGTGCCATCGTCTTCAACTCGTCCTCAACTCTAGCCAGTCTTCATCACGTCAGATTTCAGGGTGAGCTATTGTCCCTAGCTCGGACTGGATTCTCTCTCATTCACGTCTTGATGCCTTGAAGTTCTGGCATGGACTAGCCGTTCATTTATTTTAGCTTCTTAGATACTCTTAGATTTAGTAATTTGAGGATAGATGTTCTTGTGGTGATGACTTCCAGATTTTGGGAATAATAAGTATTAAATTTTAGAAGTTATTTATTGGTTATATTAATGAGTTTTAAGTCTTCCGCGTTATATTCTGTTTATTATGGTTGAAATATTGGTAAGAAATTGGGATTAGATTGGTTGGTTCGCTCACATAGGAGAATAAATGTGGGTGCCACTCGCGGCTCGTTTTGGGTCGTGACATTAAGTCATGAATCTTTTGAGGAATATGTCACACGATGGAGAATGGAAGCCTCCAAGATACGTCACTTACCGCATGAAGAGGAGTTGGTCCAAACTCTCATCAGATCACTTGAGGGTATATACTACAAAACCCTATTCTTTGCTGGTATTCAAAGTTTCGACAGTCTAATTCGAATTGGAATTAGAATATGGCATTCAGTCTGGAAGAATTGCTGATACACAAATTTCTTTTCAAGTCCTGAAAGACACATTAGATGAAAGGAACGAAGATGCATCAACCTATATGCCTCCGAAACAAAGAAATCCGAATATTGAGCAAATTCATGCTATTCTTGAGCCTTCCAACTCTCAGGTATCTCAACATAAGGTGAGGAAACCTCGTTTCTTCACTCCCTTAAAGGAAACTTTGACGGACATTTTCCAGAGATTATGGGCTAAAGGACTTCTAAGACCAATAAATAGATGGATTCCCAAGCACTATACTTCAAACTTTGATCTATCCAAAAATTGTGCCTATCATTCAAACATTCAAGGTCATGACACCGAAGAATGTGCAGCATTGAGAAATAAGATTCAGAATATGATTGAAAAAGGAAAAATTATAGTGCAACAAGGACCACAAAACAACAATTGCAATCCTTCTATGGCGAATACATTCATTGTTCAAGGAGATCCTACAAAGATGTATGTTAGGCACTTGACAAGGAAGCGTAAATCACATCAGAGAAAATGATATGGACAAGGCTCTTATGAACAAAGTTGGCTTTATTGTTCTCAGACCTTATGCCCAAAGCTTTCCTCATTACTTTCATTTTTCCTTGTAATTCTGAACTACGTTTGACCTGATTTCCTTTTTTGGATACGTAAGCAACCCTTGATGGGTCCGGTCTCTATCAAATAAATTTTCTTTCTTTCCCATGGTCATTCAAAACACTCCTTTACAAATTCAAATCTAGGCTAATTGACAATCCATGAACATAATTGACACTTGAATGCAAAGTCGAGCTTTAATGTCCAAATACAAGACAATCACCTTCTTTGGAACTTACAATTTTTCTTTGAGTGAAGCAGGATCAAAAATTCCCCACTAATGAACTAGGGCAGAATTTTTGAGGAAACCTCAAAAATTTTCATAGAGATATTTAACAAAGTGAGTATATATCTTATACTCTAAACTGGGGCAGAAATTTTTGAGAAATTCTCAAAAATTTCATCACAACAGAATGCAACTCTAAAGGCAAACCAAGCACAGGTATGACCATCTCTCGCCTTTTTGAATTTATGATGTTTCTCTGGATGCAGGAATAAATTATATATGAGTGTACTGTCATATTTAGAAGCTACTATGTAAGTCATACTATCCTCAGATTTTTTTTTGAAGAGGCTATTATCAACTTTTTTCTACGACTGTCTGAATATATATTTAAGCTCTCCCGCCTTATTATAATACGATATTTAGGCTTTTCCGCCTTACAATAGGATGTTTAAGCTTTTCCGCGTTAAAATATGACATTCAGGCTCGTCTGCCTTACAATACGATATTTAGGTTCTTCCGCCTTACAATAGGATATTTAGGCTCTTCCGCCTTACAATAGGATATTTAGGCTCGTCTGCCTTACAATACGACGTTTAGGATCGTCTGCCTTACAATACGACGTTTAGGCTCTTCCGCCTTACAATAGGATGTTTAGGCTCGTCCGCCTTACAATAGGACATTTAGGCTCGTCTGCCTTACAATACGACATTTAGGCTCTTCCGCCTTACAACAGGATTTTTAGGCTTTTCCGCCTTACAATAGGATGTTTAGGCGCTTCCGCCTTACAATAGGATGTTTAGGCTCGTCCGCCTTACAATAGGACATTTAGGCTCGTCTGCCTTACAATACGACATTTAGGCTCTTCCGCTTACAATAGGATTTTTAGGCTTTTCCGCCTTACAATAGGATGTTTAGGCTTTTCCGCCTTAAAATTTGATGTTTATGCCCGTCTGCCTTACAATATGACATTCAGACTCTTCTGTCTTACAACAGGATGCTTACATACATCCACCTTACAACCAAACATTTTCGTTTATATTATTATATCGCTATACTATCAGATCTATTGGAGTTTGACGTTATTCTTCGGAGATGGGTTTCAATCCTTCAAGAAGTTAAGCCAAAGACTATCAAGGCTTGCACTATGTCGCAAAACAGATATGCTTCTTAGCACCTCTTGTCATTTATTTAGAACTCATATTTTATCAATATTGGTCATACTTTATCTATTTATAAGCTAACATTTTATCTAGTCATACTAGAATTTGCAGATATGAGTGATCTCCCTTTGATTACAATTATCATGCTATCATCTATTGCAACGAAGACCCTATCAATTTGTTGCTACTCATACTCCGAACCTTGCTCAAAGGCTGATAACTCACTCTATCATGCTCTTCATACTTCTCTGTCATAGATCTTTTACCCTCTCCATCTCTCTCTTCTCGCTTCACTAATCTTATCCATTCAAGCCGATATCGTGCCTTTCAAATACCTTAGCGCTTTTTCAATTTTTAAGAGTTTCATTTGCTCTTGAATCTAGAACTACACACGACCTGATTCTCGTATAACCAGAGATATGTAGGCGACTTAAAACCAAAGTCTTGGTCATACCCTTTTTTCAACTCTACTTCGCTTCAATTGATCCCACAGACATCTGTCATCGGTCGGACAAAATCGGCTACTAAGTCAACGTTGGTTGCCTGACATTCATTCTTCATTATCAATCAACCAAGGGGAAGCTGTTGACACCCAATTTTGACCGACCTTTAACCATTTTAGGGATACTATTCGATTAAATATGTATTTTAAAATTTATTTAAAGTTTAAAATTTTTAGTCGATTTTGCTTGGAAATTATATATTTTAATATGTTTTACTTTATAAAATTATCGTAAATATTATAAAAATATTTTAAAATTATTAATGAATTTCAAATGTTTAAAATCTAAATGATTTTTAATTATATAAAAATATTTTAATATATGTAGTATTTTAATTAAATAGTAATTCCTACACTTTCCATAAAATAATTTTAATTCTAGCCTATTCTATTATAATTTCTTTTAATTCTAGCCACTCTAATTCAATTTTTATTTCAATCAAATCCCCTCTTTCATTAGAATTTTAGCCATTCTACATCCAATCCAATTTGATTTCAAGACTCCATCTTTTAATCTCAACCATTCCTTTAAGTTAAATCCTAGATTAAATTCTAACCACTCATCTAAACTAGTTCTACGGTCAAGATTTAATCTCTTATTCTTCCTATTTTCTAATACCCTAAAAGAGCCTAATCCCTACAAAATGTCATTCTCTTCTCCCTCCCCTCTCCTTGGCAGCCGCCATACCTCCTCTCCCTCTTTCTCTCTCTTCTCTCTCCCCGCCTGAACCTCCTCTCTCGCGGCTCCTCTTCTTCTCCCCCCCGGCCAACCAGCAGCTACTGGCCGCCTCTTTCTCCCTCTCTCTTTCCCCCTTCTTCCCTTCTTCCCAATCGTCCCTCTTTTCTCCTCTTCCCTTCCCTTTCCTCTTCCCCTTTCTCTCCTTCTTTTGCAGGTACCACCGGTCAGCACCACCGGAAGCCCGCGCAGCAGCAGCGCCTGGAGAGGCGCACGCCAGCAGCAACTCGAGAAAACAGAAGCCGCCGGTGAAAGCAGCAACCAGCAGCCCAACGCCACCTCGACTCCTTGCCTCTCCTCTCTTCTCCGGCAGCTGGACAGCAACACTGGCAACAGCAGCCGGCAGCCACAACGAGCAGCCCTGCTAGCAGCAGCGGCGAGCTGCCAGACAGCCGGCGACAGACAGCAGCGACCGGCATGGTCAGCTGCAGCCCACCACCTGCCCGAGCAGCAGCAGGCCATGACCGGCAGCCCTGCGCCACCCTCTCCTCTTCTCCGTCTGTCTCTTCCTCTCCGGCAAGCAGTAGCGGTAAATTTTGATAAAATCTTCAAGGATTAGATAAGGATCCGATCAGGTATACCTTTCAAAAACTCTCGCATGTCATGTCTATTGGTTAATATTTTTAATGCGTGATTCAACTTGGCAAATTTCTGCTTGCTCACTTAAAGTTTTGTTTTAAATTAATTATTATCCATTTGTTCTTATGTCATTTTCTGCAAGGTTTAAATGTTCCAATGCTCTTCTTGAAATTAATATGAAGATCTCATACTTGTCTTTGATTTGCACATTATTACTTGATTAGTCTTGTTAATCTTTATACATCATCAGTAGGTTTTAGTCCACGCTTTAAATAAATGATTCGCTTTCATTTAGAAGAACTTGCATAAATGGGTTACTAATTGATATGCTCTTTGGACCCAGTATGTTATTGCGTTATATTTCTTTTAGTTGTTTGTTATATAGCATTAATAGTTGGAATTTTACAGCTTACTTACAAATTGATTAACTAATTGATTTTCTTGATTTTGAAAGTTGCAAAGTTGACCCTTCTTTAGATGCTTAGTGATTTCAATAAATTCGTATATGGTGAATGTCCCAAATCAAATCGTTTAGCATAATTATAACTAAGCTAATCTTTGGAAAATCTTTAATAGTTGGATTGTGTAATATGTTATTTTTTCTTTCCTTTCATGTGAATCTTGATTGTCCATAAATTGTATCTTGGTAAAAATAGTTACTTCTTAATTTATTCATTTACCTTAATTAAAATTGATTTGATCTCTTCCTTGCTCTTATATGGTAAAAATACCTTATATTGGGTAAAATGAATTTAAATAAAATCTGTTTTACTCTTCTTTATTTTTAGGAAAATATATGTATCTTATTCCTAATTTTATTTCTTACTAGTTTATTTTTGTTATTGCAATATTCTTAAAATTTTCTGATTTTTAGCTCTTTTTTATTTAAGCAAAAAATATATTATCCTCTATTGATTTGTTCTTACTTGTTTATATTTGGTAATGAAATATTTTAAAATTTTCTGATTTGGTCCTCTTTTATAATAAGGAAAACAATATATTTAATTGATTCCTTTAAATATTTTTTTTCCTTATTTGTTTTCCCCTCTTTGCTATATAAATAAGACCCCCTCCCTTCATTATTTCATCAACTCATCAACCTCATTCACACATTCACATCTTGAGAAGAACACATTCTCCAACTCACACTACTCTTGCTACAATTTGTCTCATTCTCTCATTGCTCATACACATATTCATTCTCTCAACTCATCATTCAAGTTGATAATTTTTTCTGCATAATTGGTTAGTCCTCTTCATTTGTTTCAATTAAATTTTTGCGTATTTATAATATTCGTGTGTTGAACGAAATAATAAGGAAGCATCCAAGTTAGTTTCATTATCCTTTTACGTTTGAAATATAATTATGGTCATTCTTTATCTCTTTTTGTGTGTTATTTACATATATATGAGAGTAATTTGCTACTATGAGCATTCTATATTACAATTATTTCCTCATCGTATTTGTGTTACAGTATCTCTTCTTCCAGGTTTTGAACTTAAAGTTCAAGATGTTGAAGATTTGCCTAGAAGAAATTGTGGACGAAGCCTCGTTCATTCTATTGTTATATATATGTTTATTCGCTCTTTATTTTTACTTGTAATATTTGTACAAGCCTTTAACTCTCTCTATATAAAATAAAATATTTTGGGGGGATCACCTAAAGGGAGGGGATTACATGCTAATTTGTTGTTTATTTGCAACTCATTTAGAAATCATGCCTATAGAATTTAAATATTTTAATGTCATTTGGGTAGATACCACACGTATAGGTTGTGGATGTTGTTCTTCACTTACAAATCATGTCTATAGGCATTCTACTAATCTCCAGCATGTTAATAATGTAGCTTAATTCTGCCACTGTTTTCAGCATAATAAATTACTAATTTGGTCACGAACTTCCGGCCACTAATAAAGTGCAATGACATTCTATTTTTAAAATAAAATTTAATAAAATCCACCCTTCATAAAATCAGCTACTGCCTTAAGGAAGCTCTTTTATATTTATTACGTGTACGTCCTAATTAAGATTGGTTCACTAATTATTTGTTGCACTCAAGCATTTTCCTACCACTTAAAATCAATCATTTCTTTTTTGCGTTAACAACTTTTCATTATTTAAAGTGAATACATGGATTAATTAATCCTCAATAGTGATGTAATATGACTACTCTTTTGCTCTATTTAAAATTAATTATAAATTATTTTTTTTTGCGCTTGTAATAATTTTTATTTTTATTTTATTTTATTTTATTTTTTGTCTTCTAAAGTAGTATATGTTTGTATGCTCACACACTTAGAATGAAACCTTTCACAATTGTGTATTGTTTGCAAGCATGTCTATTTAAATTTAGAGGCCAAATTGAAACCTATCGTGCTAAAATGACCGTGTTATTTGTCATGCTTGTTTGACTTGGTGGTTAGGAAGGACTTATATTCTATTTTGTCTAATCCACCCTTTAAGAGTCCAATGCCTCTTGGACAATAAAGTTGGGACGATTAGGCACCTTTTAGGTATGAAATGCATGCGGTGGTTGGGTAGGGGTAGTTGGCCCTACGGAGATGATGACATCGACTCAGGGTTGAAAGACAAACTTTGGTTTTGTCTGTCCCTATACGGAAGCCTATCAAAAAACAAAAGAAAAGTCGAGTCCTGATCCAAAAGTCTCTTTTGAGTCTCCCTTCCCATTTTACCCTTTTACTTGTTTAATAATTATGTTTGTTAGGGGTAATTTTTTTTAAAAAAAATAATTGTTTGCTTATTTATTTGTCTCTTTTCTATCCTCTCGCTTATCTCTTTATTAATTGTTTAGTATATCTAGTTTTATTGCTATCACCTAGCCTCACATGTTTAAATTAATAAAAATAATAAAATATTCTGTATATAACTTAGCAAGCTTAAATAAATTAATAAATGAAGTGACCTTAATTGCTACTTGTAACCCCCACATAGATTGCATGAAATACGGTCGGGACCCACATTTGTGGACCTCGAGGGATGCCTAACACCTTCCCCTCGAGGTATTGAACCCTTACCCTGACCTATGGCTCGTTGACCTTAGCTAGACTTACTTAGGTTAGATAGGTGCCCTAACACGCCTTAATTCGTTAGGTGGCGACTCCTTAAACTCAAAATCCCAAAAGAGTTGTTAGGTCGTGCACAAAACCCGTTTTTGCGAAAAATGGGGCGCGACAATAATCCCATCATTGAATGAACTAATCCGAAGAAAATTGTGCATGTAACATATTATTTGTGCCCGACATTTTTGCAAACATCAAGTTGCGAGATAATAATAGGCAAACATGAGACCATATAAAAGAAACATTTATTAGGATCATTAAATATCTAAACAATCCACTAATCGGATGACTAGGTCACAAATATCTGTATACGTTCCTAGAACGCAGAGAATTCAATTTCAACTTTCGTTTATGATGGTCTCACAATTAACTTGCCTTGTTAAAAGCAATACAAGAAAATTCATGTCTAGAATGGTGGCTTATCACCTCATTCACTCTAAAGAATGGATCTGTATTTTTTACCATTTATCAAAGGCTCTCATTATTCATGAATGGAACACAATCATCTAAGTACATCAAATTTTGATAACTTAGTACCTCATTACATATTCATGTGCATCATTTAATCAATTGTCTTCTTTTAGACATTTATGCACTGCTTCATTCACTTTGGGTGGATCTGCTTCAACGAGATATATTTCATGATTAATTTTACTAAAAACTCATTATTTCCCTTAGTCATCATAATATCATCAATATGGTGCATTGAGCCTTAAACCCAATGTCTTATGCCATAAATCAATGAGGGACTTGAATCTAACATCTTTCATCACAAAGCATCAAGACTTCTAATGTTTTACCCTCTTGGAGCGATTGAACGTAAATCCATCGTCTTATTCTTTTGGTGCGATATAACTTAAATTCATTGTCTTACCCACAATGAGGCTCAACCGCAAGCTTTTGAAAATAATTACAATTTTATCACTTTTGATGATCATTAATATGATTATATATTATAATTACACACAAAATTGAGACTAATGATTTCTTATAATCAACATTAGCAGTTAATAGATATAGTTTAATAGATAACATACCTCATATAAAGATTGAAAATATATCTTTCTCTAAATTGTGCTTATTTAATTATTAAAATAAATTAAGGAATTCTCTTCCCAGTCGGTTAAAATTAAACGTATAGAAAGTCGACAAGTCTTTTTAAATACTTACTTTAGATGGTTTTCTGTTACATAAATAATTATAACATAAAATAAATCATGCCTTGAAGATATAAGAACTTTATTGCATAACTTATGCAAGATCTCTTTTGCACTTTTTTCGTCTTCTACATAATTCTTTAAGAATAGAACAATCGTGCTGATAACGTGTTATGAAACTATATAAATTTAGAAGAAGAAGAAAGTAGGGAGAAGAGAAATGACTTCTTATTTCTCTTGAAGTATATTTAGGATTCATAGATCTTTCACCAATCTTCTTTACAATGAAAGAGAACTCTTTATTTATAGGGAAAACCTTACTTGGACCCCAAGTAGGATTCCTAATCATATTCTACAAGGACTCCACATAATTAGATATTCACTATAATACAAATTGTTTATAACAATATTTAGTTTTACAGGAAAAATACAAATTTGATATCTTTAAATAGTAATAATAATAAAAATGACTTCTAAACGTGCATATTTTTAGGACTAACATGAAGAGTTAATGTGTAGTAGAATTTTTTGGTTTTTTTAATTTATCTGCAGTAGGGATAGATGAAGTTTGATTTTCAAATTTGTGATTTAGTTTTGTTAATGTGCATTAGGGATAGATAACGTTTAATTTTAAAATTTTTGATTTAAGTTTATTTTTATTAAAAAAACACAATAGATAATAGTAAAGTTTTAGAGATCGGCACAAGACTTTTTTTTTTTTGAAATTGTATAGAAGTGAAAGTGTACTGAAAAGTTACAAAATATTATCATGTGATTGATAAATGAGTATTCAAGATTAATATTTGTTTTTACTTCAAACAATGATCTTTGGTAAATGAATTCAAATTAAGATTATACCATTTTCCTACCACATATTTCTAATTTGTTTATTTTATCACTTCCATTTTATTTATTTTATCACTTTTTTGTTAATCAATTTGTAGAGTTTGTACTTAGTAGAAATGCAAGGAAAGTTTTAAAACTAACTATTTAATTTAAATTGTATTTTATGCAATGATCTTTATGTAAAAAAAAGTATTCAAATTATAAAAGAAAGTTTAAAAAAAAAATGTTAATAAAAAGTTGATAATGTATGAGTTCTATCGCATGATGAGTTTTGACAACTTCAATTCAAACTCTTGTGAATCTGTTAAAAAGGATAGTCAACAATATGAAGCATAACGATTTATAATGTACATATTTTTCATCCAAGTTAAAAGAGACCAATTACCATATGCTAATTCATCATATGATGCAATTCATGATACCATAATCATCTCCAATTAAAATAATATGGCATAGCAATTTTTTCTCTTAATATCAGACCAAAGTTAAGCATTTATTAAAAATTTAACTATGAATGTTGCTATCATAACTTTTTCACGTCAATTGTCCGATAAAGGCAAAAAAAAAATGCATTTCAAACATGAAAATAATTGAACATATATGTTTAAATCAGTATTTCAAAAATTTCATTGAACTCTCAAATAAAGAGAAAAACACAGGAAAAATGATTCTTCAATGATGCGCGCATTTGAGCCTAATTTGATTTATTTTGCTTTTGTACTTTCCACAAATAAAGGAAAAGGTAGTAAGAAATTCTACAAAACACCACCAATTTTATTTTCGTGGTAAAATTTATTTTCCTATTTTCACTTATACCAATCCATACTTCATACATATTTGAGAGCCTCTCTTTACAAGCTATGAAAATTCTTCAACATATCTATCAAATAAAAGACGAATCATGAAACCCACTAATAGACAACTATAATTATTAGGCTGATAAATCTTTTGATTGATATTGACATTAAAACAATATACACTATAAAACATAGATAAATTTAAAAAATAAACAAATAAAAAAGAACTCAAAATAAAATTGTGTTTCTTCTTTTCACTTATACCAATCTATATTAGCGCATCACACGGGCCATAGTGATTCTTTAACAGATTTATCAAATAGAAGATGAATCATGCAATATTGGTTATAGATATCTATAATTATTAGGATGATAAATCATTTAGTCAACATTGACATACAAACCAAATACACTATAACACATTAATAAATTAAAAAAAATAAACAAATCCAAAAGAACTTGAAATATTGGATGCAGATGATTAGTAAACTTGATGGCAATATGAAATAATATTGTTGTTCTAGAAAATGGCGGTCTAAATTGTGAAGTAATGGAGAGAAATTTGGACTCTTGAAGTTGTCTAAGCTATACACGTGTATATTTTTTTTTTAAAAAAACTGCTTTATTTTGGAAACTGATTTAAATTTCTGTTTTGTTTTTGAATTGTATTTTATTATTTAATATGATTATAAATAATTAATTTTAATTATAAAATTAAATAATATTGGCATGGTGACATGTAAGGCTGGCAAACGGACAGGACCGGGTCAACAGGACCGGTTTTATCGGTAACCGGACCGGTACCGGAGTTTTCTTACCGGTACCGGATTTTACCGGACCGGGTTTACCGTAAAAATCACCCTGTTCCGCCCGGTCCGTTAGTAACCGGTTTGGAACCGGGTTGGACCGGTTTGGAACCGGGTCTTACCGGTTCATCCGGTATTTTCTTATTAATTTTAATTATTTTTAATTATTATATAATATTATATATTTATATTAAAACTTCAATTGAAAACTTTAAAGTTTATATAAGTTTGAAATTAAAAATATACTTTAAAGTTTATATTGAATTTAAAGTTTTTTATTGAACTTACGTTTGAAATTGAATTTAAAGTTTTTAAAACTTTATATTGAATTTAAAGTTTGAAATTAAATTTAAAGTTAAAGTTTATATTGAATTTAAAGTTTTAATATAAACTTTTATTAAAATAATTAAAAATTAAATTTATAAAATGACATGAATTAAATAGAAGAGACTATTATAAAAGAAAATCAAGGCGAATAGTCGTATATTTATTCAAATAAATAAATTATACAATACAAATATTAGAAAGAGAATAAGAGTACATAATTTAGGAAGAATTGAATAGTAATTATTATACTAACAATTGCATTTTTTTTTAAATTCTTTTTGTACATTTTGTATCATTTGGAAAGAAAGAGTTTTTGGAATTGGTATTTGTCGTTCTTCTTCCATTGCTTCCATGCCATCATCACTATTCTCACCAAATATTTCATCTATTTAGTCTTCTATATGACTACTTAATAGTGGTAGTCAGGTGTTTCTTCTTTCGGCATTGACCCAATCTCGAAACAATACCGATATTTCCAAACTGTCCTTTGCTAATGAATATCGATGATCTCCAATCATAAATCTCGCCGCACTAAAGACTTGCTCCGAAGCGACCGATAATGCTTGAATCGCTAGCACATCTCGAACAATCCTAGAAAGGGTCGGAAATTGATTTTCATGATTCTTCCACCAATTTAATATTCGAGGTTGAAGTTCTCCTTCTTCACGCCTAATCTTTTCCCGTGCCTGGTTGAAATATAAATCAAAATCATTATTAGTTTCATCACTTTCAAGCTCAAGATATTCATCCATCATATCATCCGTATCATCACTTTTAGGCTTAGAAGATGAAGGTTCAACTATTGGAATATTTTTTTCCATAACTTTATATGCATTATATAAATCTTTAACTTTTGTATAAATGCTACTTTTACATTGTTCAACACTAGGAGTTTCATCATCTTTAATTTCTAAATTTTTATAAATCTTTTCAACCATTCTTTCAACACCTCTTAATTTATAATTTGGGTTGAAAGTAGTAGCAGTCAAATATATTTGAGGAATAGGGAAAAAATATTTTTTGAGTTTTCAATCATAAAAGCAATTGAATCTTTAAAATGTTCTTTTCCTTTATATTTAGCAAATTCAATTGAAATAGCACAAATATTTACTAAAACAAAAGAAATAGTATGATAATATTGACCAGAACATGCATTTGTTGCTTTATAAAAAACATTTAAAAAATCAATCAGTTCTTTTGTATTTTGCCAATCTTCAAAGCCAATTCTTAAACTCGGATCCGCATTATGAGCATTAAAAATTAATTGTAGCGGTTCTTGATAAACATAAGCAACTTGAAGCATTTCAAATAAAGAATTCCATCTAGTGCATATTTCTTTTGGAATTTTTCTATATGCAAGTCCACATTCATTACAACGATTTCAAAATTCAGTAATTCTAACTTTTACTTTAGCTTTAAAAATCCAATTACAAGCAAGTCTAATTTTTTCACAAGAAACTCCAAATTGAGAAATACCATCTTTTACTATTAAATTATAAACATGTGCGGCACAATTAATATGAAAACAACCATTATCAATTGGACAAAGTCTAATATTTAAATAATCAACGGCTCTTAAATTATTAGAAGCATTATCTAAAGTGACACTCATCATTTTATCACATATTCCATAATATTGTAAAATAGAGCCTACTTTTGATGCTATATCAGAACCGTTTTAGGTTTCTTCAACATATTTATACGCTAATATTCATTTTTGCATGTTCCATTCATGGTCAATCCAATGGACAGTAAGTGTAAAATAATCGTTACCATTAAGACTACGTCCCATATCAAAAGTAATAGATAATCTACCATCATAATAATCAAATAAACAACAAAAAAATGAGAATATTCTTTTTGATATTTAAAAAGATCACTTTTAATTGTATTTCTTGGAATACCTTCATAATCTGGGTTATATAATTCTCGAATATAATGAACAAAACCAGGATGAGAAGGAAATGAAAAAGGTAAACCACAAACAGCAACCATTTTAGCTAATTCTCTACGATCTTTTTCTTTACTATACGTGTGGAGTGTGCTTCGACTAGCCGGGTTAGACATATTTAATACACCTTGAACCATATTAGAACCTCCAACACCCATAGAACTTTCGGGTATGGGTGTTCCATTTCTATTAGCTCTTTCTATATCATCTAGGCGAGCAAATTCTTTATTACCCTTTCGTAAATGTGTTCTTAGTCGTCCCGTTCCCCCTTGTGTACCCGTAGTTACATGTTTCATTACCAATTTACATTTAGTGCACGTAACAGTAGTTTTCTCCTTATTTTGTATAAAAAATTTCCATACTAACGATCTTCTAACACGTACGACGGCGACATTTGAAAAAGCAGGTAAAGAGGGGACTTCGGTAACCGGACTAGTCGGGGTAGGGGTCTCTTCATCTTC
>NC_028642.1:6731336-6826441 GCF_001406875.1 Solanum pennellii
AAATTCAGTAATTCTAACTTTTACTTTAGCTTTAAAAATCCAATTACAAGCAAGTCTAATTTTTTCACAAGAAACTCCAAATTGAGAAATACCATCTTTTACTATTAAATTATAAACATGTGCGGCACAATTAATATGAAAACAACCATTATCAATTGGACAAAGTCTAATATTTAAATAATCAACGGCTCTTAAATTATTAGAAGCATTATCTAAAGTGACACTCATCATTTTATCACATATTCCATAATATTGTAAAATAGAGCCTACTTTTGATGCTATATCAGAACCGTTTTAGGTTTCTTCAACATATTTATACGCTAATATTCATTTTTGCATGTTCCATTCATGGTCAATCCAATGGACAGTAAGTGTAAAATAATCGTTACCATTAAGACTACGTCCCATATCAAAAGTAATAGATAATCTACCATCATAATAATCAAATAAACAACAAAAAAATGAGAATATTCTTTTTGATATTTAAAAAGATCACTTTTAATTGTATTTCTTGGAATACCTTCATAATCTGGGTTATATAATTCTCGAATATAATGAACAAAACCAGGATGAGAAGGAAATGAAAAAGGTAAACCACAAACAGCAACCATTTTAGCTAATTCTCTACGATCTTTTTCTTTACTATACGTGTGGAGTGTGCTTCGACTAGCCGGGTTAGACATATTTAATACACCTTGAACCATATTAGAACCTCCAACACCCATAGAACTTTCGGGTATGGGTGTTCCATTTCTATTAGCTCTTTCTATATCATCTAGGCGAGCAAATTCTTTATTACACTTTCGTAAATGTGTTCTTAGTCGTCCCGTTCCCCCTTGTGTACCCGTAGTTACATGTTTCATTACCAATTTACATTTAGTGCACGTAACAGTAGTTTTCTCCTTATTTTGTATAAAAAATTTCCATACTAACGATCTTCTAACACGTACGACGGCGACATTTGAAAAAGCAGGTAAAGAGGGGACTTCGGTAACCGGACTAGTCGGGGTAGGGGTCTCTTCATCTTCTCATTTATTTCTACTTCTTCTTCTAATTCTTCTTCAAAATTAGTATAATGTCTATTTAAAGACTCATGATCTACTTCATTTTCAGAATTAAATTCAATAGGTCTTGGTGATGTAAAAAAAGTTTCATTAACACAAGTATAATCATTAGTATTAACTAAATATCTAGGTGGCAAATTTTTAGAACAAGAACTACTTACTCCTCCCTTTTTATTTTTTAATTCCGACATTGGTCTTTTACCACTATTTCTTTTCGAATTCATGTTAAAATTTAAAATAATTAAATATTATGAGAAAAACAAGCAAAATAATATAATAAAAGAGATAAAACAACTAAATTAATAAACAAATAACAATTAAAGTTGATAGTTGGAACGAATGTACCAAACGTCTACGTAAAAGTAGACGTCTAACCAAAGCCGGATTTGATAGATGCCTATTGTAGCTTCCGAAATTCAAACTCCAACTCAATATCACAATATAATAATTAATAATTTATGAGAGATTTATAATTGAGACTTTGAGAGATTGTATAAGATTGTATAAGTATTGAATTTGTGATTTAAAATGGAAAAAATGGTATATTTATAGTGTAAATGGGTTAGAAGGGGGTGGGGGATCATATTTGACCGTTTTGGGTTCCAGCCCAACGGCTAGAAGGGCCCAACGGTCATATAAAACTGTAACCTTAAAAAAAATAATTAAAAAACCGACTAAACCGGTTCTTACCAGATCGGACCGGTCCGGAATCGGTTCTTACCGAACCGGTTCAACCGGATAAAAAACCAGGAACCGGTCCGAGAACCGGTCCTGTATACTAAAAGACCGGTTCCTTACCGGTTCAACCGGTACCGGACGGACCGGCACGGGAACCGCATTGGAACCGGACCGGACCGGCCAAAAACCGGTCCGTTTGCCAGCCTTAGTGACATGTGACACTTTTTATTTCTCTTATTATATATAAATATTATTTTTTTAAAAAAAGAAAACATATTTCTACTTTTTCTAAACTATACACGTGTAAAGTATTTTTTTAAAACTCCTTTATTTTGAAAACTGATTTAAATTTCTGTTTTGTTTTTTGAATTGTATTTTATTATTTAATATGATTATAAACAATTAATTTTAATTGTAAAAAATTGAAAAATATTGAGGTGCTAACACGTAACACTTTTTACTTCTCCTATTATATATAAATAGATTTCTAGCTCCGTTATGGAGTGAAAATGTCAATCATCTTTTGTCAATACGTCATCTCATTTTATTATCTTTGGGACAAAGGTGTTATTATGGTTATGATTTGCTTGCACGAGTATGATAACTCCTTTTTTCCTTACCATTTTAGTCTTAGGGGTTAAGATAGTTTTCATTAATTTATAATATATTCTATATATTATGGCTTATTTTTTAGTATTAGCCTTACTATACATATTTTTAGTTTTGATAGTTAATGTTAATGTATCAATTGCATTTTTATCAATAATATCTATTGAATAATTAGAATAACAATTAAGGTATATCGGACCATTGTCTAGGTTACTTCGTACTACTGCTAATAATGAATCATTAAAATTTAATAACCTATTGTCTCTTAATAGAAGATATATGGGTACATCTAAACCCAATCTATAGAGTCGATTTTTGGAAACGTCCAATATGAAGAGATTTAGAATTTTTCTTATACCTATTAATATATTTAGCTGCTAAAAAGTTAATCGTCTCAATATTCTTATTAATGGCAATAGTAGACTCGGAAGTTTTAATATCATAATTTTTAATAAAATCACGGTGTCCTATAAGTGATCTCATTTTAAATTGATGGAGAATCTAGCGGGGAGAAGAACACCATCCTTGGGCTTAATTGTCTACTTTAATGATTACTATCGAAATAATAATTTTTGTGTGTATTAATTGTTGTTACTTTTTTCACTAACCTTGTTTGATTTTATTCCTGTAGGCTTGGCGCAGGAGACCCTCTTCGGGTCCGGCTCTACGACACAGACAGTCTGAGCTAATCAAATTAAAAAGTAAAAACTTTCCAACGTCTAAATCGCGATTAAACGGTTACCCAACTTTAAGAAATAAAACTAAGAGCATAAGTGGAAGAAAAACAACAACTATCAAACTCCCAACTTATCATACCGACCGCAACCTAATTTTTGACGTTGCCCTTGGGGACTTAGCCGCTCCTACTCATACCCTTCTCGACCAATTTGAGTCTGATACCAATGGAGGGGACAAATAGAGTTTTGGGACGCTTCAAGTTTCGAAACAAAATGATAGAGAAAATTGAACAGAGTAATGGAAGGGAGCAAGAACAAGTAAAAACTTTGTAAAATATAGAAATAATGGAAAAAATTCTATTCACATATCATTCCAAGGATGAGGGTTATTTATATGTGTACAAGCAAGTCTATCTAACGACACAAATCAGAAATAAATCTATCTAAAAAAACAAAGTCAGAAAATTCCTTAACAACTTCTATCTATGATTGTGCTATGTTCACAATATGATAATATGTCTATGTACATTCAGTAAAACTCCCCCTCAAGTTGGAGCATAGATATTAATCATGCCCAACTTGTAACAAAGATATTCCTTTAATTTTGAGTTCCATTTAAAGCGTTCGTGAATATATCTCCCAATTGCTCTCCTGTCTTCCCATAACCGGTAGAAATCATGTTCTCTTGAATCTTTTCACGAATAAAGTGACAGTCAACCTCAATATGCTTTGTCCGATTCATGATACACTAGATTTGAGTTTATGTGTAGAGAAGCCTGATTATCACACCACAGTTTTGTCGGAGACGAAGCTTCAACCCAACCTCAATTAAGAGGGGATATATCCATAGTATTTCACATGTAGATTGAGCCATTTCTCTATACTCAGATACTGCACTAGATCGAGATACAATATTTTGTTTCTTACTCCTCTAAGATACAATATTTCCAGCAACAAAAATGATTAGCCAACTACAGATCTTTTATCTATTCATGATCCAACCTGATTAGCATCTACAAAACACTCAATCTAAGTATGTAGATGATCACTATTATGCAATATGCCATGACCAGGAGTGCCTTTCAAATAACATAAGATTCGCTCCGAGGCTGCCCAATATTTGATTGTCGGTGCAGACATGAATTAACTTACAATACTAACAACATAAGCTAAGCAGTGAGATAGTTTAGTTTCCGAACTAACCTTCTATATCATTCTGGATCATCAAAAGGGTCACCATCATCCTTAAAACTATGTTCACCAGGAACCACTGGTGTGCTGCACGACTTGTCTCCTAACTTTCCACTTTCTGCAAGTAGGTCAAGTACATACTTTCTTTGGGACAAGAAAATTCCTTTCTTACTTCTTGTTGCGTCTACTCCTAGGAAGTATTTCAGCGGCCCCAAGTCTTTGGTATGAAACTTGGCATGTAAAAGCTTCTTGAGAGAAGAAATAGTTGCACAATCATCTCCTGAAATAACAATATCATCAACATAGATAACTAGAAGAATGATACCAACAGTTGATTGTCTATAAAAGAACGAGTGACCATACTTGATCATTTTCAATTCAAACTCTTGAAATACATCGTTGAACTTTCCAAACCAAGCATGAGGACTCTGTTTTAGACCATATAGAGACTTTTTCAGATGACAAACTTCCCCATACTCCCCTGAGCAACAAACCCAGGTGATTGTTTCATATATACCTCTTCTTGAAGATCATCATGAAGGAAAACATTCTTGATATCCAACTGATGTAAAGTCCAATTTTGAGAAGCAACCAAGAAAATAAACAAGCGAACAGAGGTGAGTTTGGCTACTAAAGAGAAGGTATCAAAATAATCTACCCCATAAATTTGAGCATAGCCTTTAGCTACAAGTCTAGCCTTAAGTCTTTAAACAGAGCCATCTGGATTAACTTTGATTGCAAACACCCACTTGCACCTTACTATTCTTTCCTTGGGGTAAATCCACTGAATCCCAAATGTGATTTTCATCTAGAGCATGTATCTCCTCAAAAATTGTGTCTTGCCATCCAGGATGATTCAAGGCTTCTTTAACTATTTTAGGAATAAATAGAGTCTAGAGAGGCAATTAACAACTAGATGAAGGATATAAACAGACATAAGATACAAAATTGACAATGGAATATTTGGATGTGCATTGACGTGTTCCTTTCCGAAGAGCTACATGAAGGCCAAGGTTTTCAGAAAGCATCACGTGAAGGAGGATTTGATGAAAAAGGAATTGATGTAGGACATGTGTCATTAGTTTCTTGCCTTCGTGTGTAAACTAGGAAAATTGGTGGTTTTGCTAGTACAAATAGAGCACGTGTAGAAGGCATAATAGTTGATTTATGCTTAATAGAAGAACAAGGAGATGGAAGAACAATATCATCTAATTTATTTGTCATAACACTGGTAACTCGATAAACTAACCATTCATCTTCCTCCCCCTGACTTGTAGAAATGGGAGGTGCATAGAAAAATAGTGTAGTCTCTGAAAATACCACATCAGTGGACACCAGATTTTTGTCAAGTTTAGTAGAACAACATCGATACCTTTTCTGAAAGCAAGAATAGCCCAAGAAAACACACTTCAATGCCTTTGGATCCAACTTGGTAACAGATGGTCGAACATCTCAGACATAACATGTGCTACCAATACCTTAAATTCCACCGGAAATAATGGCTTATTTGGAAAAAGAACACTGTAAGGCACATTACCAATAAGCATGGTTGATGTCATACGATTAATTAGAAAACAAGTTGTAGAGACCGCATCTGCCCAAAACTGTTTAGGAACCTTCATTTGGAACAAGCTCGGGCTGTCTTGAGTAGATGTATATTCTTCCTTTCAGAAACTCCATTTTGAGAGGGTGTATCAACATTTGAAGAATAATAGAGAATATTGTGTTGTCTCATGTAATACAGGAACCTATCTGACATGTATTCTTAGCATTATACCTCCTTAGAATGCATACCGAAGCATTAATTTATTTTTTACTTCGGCATAGAAGGCACAAAAGTGGGTAAATACTTCGGAGCGACTCTTCCTAAAATAAATCCAAGTCATTCAAGAAAAATCATTCACAAAAGTAACAAAATACTTATGCCCAGTTTTGTAAATAACAGTATATGGTCCCCAAACAGCAGAATGAACTAACTTAAAAGCTGAATCAACTTGTTTATTAACCCATTGACTTAATCAAATGCGATGGTGTTTTTCAAAATGGCATGACTCACAATCCAATAAAGGAATATTTTGAAATCAAGGACAAAGTTTCTTCAACAAAAGTAAAGAAGGATGACCCAATCAACAATGTGCTTCAAATGGAGACACAACACTAGAGCAGGCAAAAAATTGATATTACCATTCATCAATGATGTAGAGATCATCAGATCCATGTATTTACCAATAACTCGATTCGTTGTAAAATCATGAAACAAACAATGACCGAGAAAGAAAGATATATCACTTAAGGTTCTTGTAAGTTTACAAACAGAATTCAAATTAAAGGCCAATTTTGGTAGACTTAATATAGATGATAGGGTAATAGATGAGGTTGGTTTTACAGTCCCTGATCCAAGACTATTACAAGTAGATCCATCAGCTATGGTAACCATAAAGGGTGTTTTGTGTTCTCGAAAGCTAGAAAAGATATTGGAATAACCCGTCATGTGATTTATGGAACCTAAATCAATCAACCATTTATTTGAAGAGGTGATAAGACATGTCTTATTTGACTCAGCAAAGAGGTTAGTTGAAGCGGATTCCTTCTCTGGTTTATGATATTGACTGAATTTAGCAAACTTACCGGCTGAAACCCAGACTATTTTCGCAGATGATGGACTAGAACCATACATTTTGAAGTAGTATTTAGTCCAAAAGAATTTAAAAATAGATTATAGATGACTATAAGTAACAAGGGATGCAACAAAATTAACAAGACCTACGAATAAGTTATTTGTGAATAAAGATGTCCCTTACAGACTAATAAAATATTTGGACACTACTGAGACCTAAACCTAATATGAAAATAAACTTGAACAAACCTAAGAGTAAACTTGAAACTTCACCTAATTCCTCGAAACAAATAGTCTCCTCACAGGATTCTTGAATATAGATAGAACCACCGAAAGGACTCAAATCGAATATAGAATCGGAAATCCAACAGATGCCGAAATCCAACGCTCAAAATGAATGGGGTTAAAAAAAGAGATCAGATTATTAATTACCAAATTATGTTGTGAATACCGAGATAATACCTTAGCAGTAAGATAAATCAAATCTACCACACCACGGGCTGGCGATTGAAAGACAACCCAGATATTTGAGACCTCCTCTCAGGATACCACGAAGACATGGAATTTCTAATCAATAATATTAAGCCCTAATGGCTCTGATACCATATAAAATATAGAGTTAATTGAACAATCTTTCTTCAAATATCATTCTAATGATAAGGATTATTTACATGTGTACAAGAAAGTCTATCTAAGGACACAAAATCAGAATCACATCTATCCAAGGAAAAAAATAAGGAAATCCCTAGATACATTTTATCTATGATTGTGCTATGTATAAAATATGATAATATGTCTATGTATATTCAATAACACTCCCCCTCAAGTTGGAGCATACATATTAATTATGCCCAACTTTTAACAAAGATATTTCACTCGAGTTCCATTGAAGCCTTCGTGAATATATCTCCCAATTACTCTCCTGCTTAAAACAAAACTTTAAAGAAAGAGAAGAACAAAAATCAGTAAAAAGACTAACTTTGAACAAAACTTCAAACTATGAAATTAAAATTGTGACTACCCTAAAAATGAACTAGGCTTACTAGAGGTTCACTAGGGTTCTAAAGGTTGTGAACTAGCTTAATCAATCTGTTATGAGTTTTGACAGTCCGATTGAGTTTGAAGTCAAACATCAAGGAACGACCAAGACGTTTGACGACTAGTATTTATGTGCTTGCATGTGTTCTAGTGTGCCTTTGCATGTTTCATGACTTGTTTGGTGTCTAAATTGATAGGTTAGGTTCCTAAGACCTAGATGAGCATGTTTAGGGGTTTAACGTCCGGTTAAAACCCCACCTAGAGCCCATAAGAGTCCCTAGAGGAGGACCCCAACTCAAAAGGCAAAAACTGCCAGGCAGTGTCAAACTACGGCCCCAAGGGACGACCAGTCGATCAAACGACGGCCCGTCGACCTTGGGCGTCGATTGACACTTCAGGTTCTCCAAGACCTGCATGTTGTGAAGTTGCATACCCAAATGACGGTCCCCTTTGATGGGGCGTCTCTCAAACGATGGTCCGTCGTTACGGGTATCGATGGGGGGCCCCCAGCAAAAGCTCCTTCACTCGGCCAAGCTTGGGGTATTTTGGGAAATTCACCCGAAGTCTTTTAAATTGTATGGACGGTTTTTTTAGGTGTATTTGGGTATTTTAAGAGTATTAAAGTGATTTAACTCTCATCTAAACTCTAACACCTAAATCAAAACCCTTTCCCTCCCAAGTTTTCTCCAAACCTCCATGAGAGCTCAAGGTGAAGATGGAGCTAGGATGATGGATTTCACTGGAGTTTCTTCTTAAATTATCCTTGGATTATTCTAATAAGGAATGTGAGTTCTTTATATAAGGCTTTCTATCACCTTAAAGTCAATTTCAAAATGATTTCAAAGTTAATGAAAATGTCCAATTTCTACTCTAATTCATGGGTTCTTGCATGAAACATTTTCAAACAATGAGATATGATGTTTTTGATGTATAATTGATGTTTTCCAATGAAAATATCCATGAAACCTTGAACTTCTCTAATCTCTAAATTTGTCTATAATATGGTTGATTTGATCATGGCTTCATACTAGTGAATTAATTTGTAGATTGCATTGGGCTATTGAATTGTATATAGGATGCCTTAATTTGATGATAATCATATTGTATATTGTTGAATCGTTGCTATGATTGGATAGTTGGGTCAGAATTGTGGTTATGGCTATTGGTAAGAGCCTTTGTGAATTGAATTGATTGAAATGGCTAGGGAATGTTGACGATGATCATGGAAAAGTGCTAAGTTGACTTGATCTCTCTATATTATGTAGAATTGATAGAGAATTGTTATTGATTGGTATGATCCACTTATGGTGGTGGTGCTTATGTGTTGATTATGTGATGAACATGGCCTTTTCAGCATTATTTATGTAAATTATAGTAGTATCATGCTAGGGCTTATATGAAGGTGTAACGTGTAGATGTTTATGTGAAGTAATGTGATTATGTAGAAGATGTTATCGCTTGTATGACTATGTAAAGTGGAGTATGATGTGACATATATGTTAGGTTGTAGAAAGGTGAAGGTATGAAGTGAAGTACTTTTGTAATTCTTATGTGATCTTTTATGAATGCTAATGTCATGATTCTTATTTAAGTGATGGTATATGATGATAAAAGTTCTAGAAGTTTCTTTTGTGATGATTTTGTATATGTATGTGTGAGGTCAAATCATGTTGTCCTTTAAATGATGCGTTTCTATATGTGTTAATAGGGTATCTTGTGAGGTAGACTTAGTGTCCCTACTTGGTACTTGAATGATATTGTATAAATGATATGAGGAATGTTGTGTCTTGATTTGGTAGACCTAAGTCCCTCTTCTTGATGCATGAAAGATAAGTGAATATGTGATCCTTAACTTGGTAGGCTAAAACGCCCTTGTCATGTATGTGTATGAATGAATGATGAATGAAAGTCTAGGATCGATAGACCTAAGATGTGCCCTTCTAAGGATGACTATATAGGACCTTGAATATGTAAAGAAGGTCAATGACTTGGAACCTTCAATTAGAAAGAAGGTTATGATATCCTTGAAGTTGAAAGTCATAATGGTATCCTTCTCGTGTGAATGATGGACTTCGGGATAGGTTGGCTGGACGACATCAAACCATCTCTAAGGAAGTCATAGGAGCTATCCTTATTGACCTTGAGTGGAAGACCTAGTGGATCCATCTTTGGTAGAGGTATTATGATTTGGTAAGACTAAGAAATGGTACCTTTTCATATGCCTTTATGTGATTGAACTTACTCTATGAGAACATGGCTAGCACCGATAGAAGATTCTTGTGGTAGTGTCTCTACTTGAGTACAAAGAATCCCTTGATACTCCTTAATCATGTGGATAAATGGGATGTGTCTAGTTCTAACCTTGGCAAGTAGAACACCCTCCATCGGAGTATGGTAGACTCCGGATTCCATGCCTATCTAGTATTGTCTATATCGGTTAATGCTTATTCTCATCATGTGGGATGCATTCTAGCATTGGAGAAGTTCTACAACATTTAGGTAGTGGAATGGGACGCTATCTAGACATGGCACGAGTAGGCTTTGAAGATGCTAGGATGTGGTTTCCTTATGTCTTTTCCAAGACCATTATTTGAAGTCCTCTAAATGAATGATTGTCTGTCAAAATGGTTTTAATGAAAATATGGCTTTCTTAATGAAGTATTTTTATAAAAAGTTACTTATATAGGGTAGCTTTGATGATTGTTTAGGTAGTCTTAAAGAGGGTGTATGTGCGGTCTCTTCGCGTTTTACTTAGGTGAGTCTTATAGTAGACGTAGGTAGGGATTCATTGATGTAAAGGTTTTATATTATTGAATATGGAACTATGTGATATGTGATGAAATGGAATAACTTTCTTTAGGTAGTCTTGAGGATCATCTAGGTGTGTGTGAAGGGGTTGTATGGGCGGTCGCTTCATAACTTACTTAGGTGGGTCTTAGGATAACCTTTTGTAGGGGGTCTATGTGAATACGGTTATGTGATTGATGTTACTTGATAATGTTATATATGTGATTGTTGACATGGATTATGTCTCTTAAACTCTTCTATGAAGGTTTTTATCAAATTGTCATGAAAGCATGTTCATCTACTAAATGTCCCTTTTTCATGGCTTTTGCATGGCTTCGATATTTAGTGCATTCAATGTGCCAACCCCTTCTTTTCCCTTTTTGACTAAAGTGTATGGAATTGGAAATCTTTATATGCCATTGATGATGGATAGGTTTCTAAGGGTTGAAGATGAAGTATTGGCGAGTCCTCATCGATTCGAGGACAAGACCCACATGTTCCTTTTATGTCTTTAATTATTGTTTTTAAGTCTTGTATGGCTTAGTCCCAATGTTGTACATTCAAAGTATTAGATGGTTCAAAGAGACATTGTAAAAGTAGATGGTTCAAAGAGACATTGTAAAAGTAGATTGGTTTAAAGAAGTCTTCCGCTTACGTATTAATGAAAGTATTCTTCGTGTGTGAAGAAAATTTTAAATTCTTGCTCATGTTTAGAGTATATTATGCAATGATTAATACGAGAGACTTGTGCCTGACTTCTCGGTGTCCCATTTGTCGATAACTTCCAAGGGGTACCTTTGGGTCGTTACAAAAACATAAAATTGAAACAAGAGTAGAGAAAAGTTACTTACAAAATCTTCTATTTATTTAGGGAAAAGAGATAGTACATGGATGATGGGAAAAGATGAGAAAAGGGAGAGCAATGTAGGAGGTTTTAAAGTCTAAAAATTTTGAATACCCTTTACTGATACAAGTTGGAAGTCTTACATAGGCCTCAAAAGTGATGACTAATTAACTTATTGTGCTAATATTTTTTCATGTGTGCATACACTAATACACACAATTTTTTTACACATATCTACTAACTATTATACATAACTGATAATATTTATACGTGGCAGGGAATATGTGCCATGCCACTGAAACTTTGGACATGTAGCTCTTGTTCAACTTGCTGCATGTCTATATTTTTGAAGATATTTTTGTTGAAAATCGACGTTGTAGCTTGTTGCTTGGTATTTTGTCATATTAAGGATAAATCAAGCTCTTATTATGAGGGTAAAAATAAGAATTTTGAAATTCACCCAATATTTAAATTATCTGAACTTCCCTTGTAAGTATCCTTTGTTTGAATTGAAATATTTTTATTGATCGAGGAGGATGAATCTTCTTAAAAAACTAAATGAAGTGATTGTAGCTTGGTTGAGCTAGTTATAAGGACTTTTAATGGTGAATGTATAGTATATTTTGGTAGAATGAAATACATGTATAAATCTTCTGATTTTGTTAGATCTTCTTCATAAAATGATCTTTTCATCTTTTTTTGGTTCGGACGTTGGGAATGGGGGCCTCAAAGGTCTTATTCTTAGTCTCATTATTTCCCTGAAAAAATCTTTTATTAAAATTTTTGAGAAATTTCTTCCCTTTATTTGAAAAGCAAAGCTGGATAATAAAATTTTTCATCTTGAAAATATATAATTTTTATAAAAAATATATTGAGCTGTGTTGCAATCATTATTGTTTTGAAATTGAGTAACTCCTAGAGCTATAAAGAAGGCTAAGCAAAATCTACCAGGAGGAGAAGGTTTAATAATTTTTATCGTCTAATTTTTTGGTGTTAAAGTAAATTTATTTTTGTCACAAGCCAGGCTATCGGGCCGTGCGGGTATCCACTCTAACCCCTAAGTAGGAGAACCTTCACACCTCAAAGTTTAAACATGCGGAAAATTAACAAGTACAGATATAATAGAGATAAATATCTTTATACACATACTATTTTCAACGAACTAGTTACTACTTGTAAAGTAATTAACAAACCCAAGAATCTAGTCTAACAGGTATAAGAGCTACTAAGGATAAATACTGAACAAATAACAAAAGATACAGCTCCTACCGGGAAAAGGAAATATAAAAGCTGTTGGAAAATTTCTTCGTCTTCACCTATTGAAACATCACCAATCCTGCATCCATACTATGTCAAAGACATAGCAAGAGTAGTATCAGTAAAACCACACATACTGGTAGGCATCACCGGTCAATCTGATTCCCACTTCATACTATAAGAAATAAATAATATGATCATACACTAAATCACTTGCTTCTCCACCTTTATCTTCTCTTAGAACACCAACGATTTACACCCATACTCTGAATACTAATCACTTTACTAACAACTGACACATTTTCGGGTTTATTATATCATAGCCTAATCATGCTAATCCCATTAAGTATTTTCAAATACTATCACATTCCTTTCCTACCAGTTGATCGTGTAATATCCTTAATTCTTATCACCTTGCCTAGCCAAGACCACATAATTTTGCTACCCCAACTCTAAAATTAGTCCACTCTCTTTTGGTACTTATCCCAACGAGCACTCTCGTTATCTATCACTCACCCCTGGACCTAGACCTTTCCTTATTGCCCAACAACTATACATTATAGCACACATCCACGTCACCTCATGTTTTCATGCACACACCTAATCCACCTACAATCGAACCTCAAGGCATACACGCAAAATATTGAATATAACATGCTCCACGATACATATTTACCATAAGTAGTTGGTTCTCTCACGGAATTCGAACCCAAACAGTTAACTTTCCCATAATGTGGCAATCCGCTCCCATGTTTTGGTGAAACGTGGAAATTCGATTCAAACTTATTCCAAAACATGACAACCGATGCCAGTTAGCTTGCCGGAACGTGACAATTAAATCCCCATTCATACACCACAATCACACTCACAAATATATCATCAAGATCATAGATTCACAACATGATTTCATGGATACATCATTACAATATTTATACACATACAAATATCACAATAAAGAAAGAACATGAATACATTACACAATCATGAAATCACAACCATCACCTACGAATTACTCCTCGGTTCCTAATATGAATTAGATCAAGCTCAACCGCAGCTCTTCCTTAGTGTGTGTTCTTAGGGTTTAATCCTAATTCACCAACTCATCAATGCCATCGCTTCACTAGGCCGAATATAGCGTACATTCATAGTCTTGTTCCACCTGACGGAATACCCTTATTTTGGAAGAAATTTAACAAAGAACTATTCCGAAAAACCCTGACATGCCATTAAAATTTCTACTTAAAGACTAAACCAATTATGTTGAACTATAACGATTTTTCATGAAATTCACTCGGTGCATGAAGGTCTACACATAATTCATACTATTTATTTCATTCATTACACGGTAAGCACGAATTTACAATTACTCTGTTTTGCTCGAAATTAAAATAAAAGAACAATGATAAGTTTCAAAAAATCAATTAATCTTTTAATTTAAGAGAAAATAATTTTCTAATTTAACAGAGTCGTCATTTCTATTTTATTTATGAAAAAATATTTATAAGTTTTAGATTTGGTTTAGAGTCGCCACATAATTTTTCAGAAAAATTAAGAAAACTATTCTTCCAATTGACTAAAACAGGAAATCAAATTGAAAGAGTTTTAAAGGGGGTTCAGGGGTTCTTATTGACATCTTAGGAAAGTTTTGAAAGCTCATACAACGTTTGCTTAGCTGCAATAATTCGGCAACTAATTTGATTGGAAAAAGCTAATTTAATCTTTAATTGGAAATTTATTTTTAAAATCCTCTGAAAAGAAGCAATATATCAACCTGTTATTTAAGTGAGGTTTTTACCTTGCAAAATTCATCTTATTAAATTTATTTAGACTTGATTGATTTAATTAAGTTAAAACAAAATGGCGTCTTGCGGGGAATTTTGAATTTTTTAACCCTAAGACTAACGATAAGTAAGCGGTAGAGTAAGAGATAGGGAGAGAGTTTGGTTTGGGCCCAAATCAAGTTTCTGTTCACCTGGACCGGTATTTGGACCTATTTCATTTTTGGATCTTTGGCCCATTTCAATGGTACATGTCCTAAACTAACAAGATAATAAAAAGGAAAAATAACTTAAATACACAACTATAAGTTTTATATTCTCTAATTTTCCCTTCTTTTTTTAAATATTACATAATTCCCTTTTTTTTTAATTTTAGTGTAAGTTTATAGATACATTACATTCTCTCTCCTATAATACACAATTACCCATTTTAATGCCTATTTTTTCTCCATTAAAACACTCAACCTTTTAAATCAGTTTTGAATTTTAAATTTTCTCCATTTAAACCCTCAACCTTTTAAATCAGTTTTTTGATTTTGAATTATTAATTTTAATTAATTTTAAATAAAAGACCCAATTTTGAAATTTTGAATTTCAAAATTCAAAAAAATTGATATTTCAAAAATCAGGACAACTTCTTTTGGCTTCTCCCGTTTTGTTCTTACTCCATCAAGTTTCAGTTCTGTTTTTTCCATAATTATCTTCCTTCTTCTTAACCCAGCATATTTTATTGGTTTCTTCTTTTTATTCTTAATCCATCATCGTCTTTTTCTTCTTAATATGTAATCGTCTTAACCCAACATCTTTTTATTATTAATTCATCACCAGTTCGTCTTTTCTTCTCTTTTTTGTTTTTGTTAATTGTTTTATTACATCATAGTAATGGATCCGTTAATTAATAGAAGGATATATGATTCCGATGATGAAAATTGGAAAGAAAATAGGAAAAAGTCTTTGCATGATCCTATGAATCTTCAGAAGGATTCAAACAAAGACTCTGGCGAAACATCAAAATCAAAGGTTGTCAAAATACAACAAAAAAAAAGAAAAAAGAAGCAGCAAACATTGTTGTTAGGCCTACATTGTCTCGGGTTAGTATTTTGGTACTTAAAACTATTGTTAAAATTAGTAAAAATTTTAAGGAATCAAGTGTGCTTGCTGATACATTTGAATAAGTGTGTATAGTGTTTTAGATGGTGAATTGATACATGAATTTGTTGTGTACCATAATATTTTATATGTATCATGAAGTTTTAAAAATTGTTATAATGTATCATTCAATAAGTTTAGTAAATGCGTCATCAACTGTGCTTGATGATACATATAGAATCAGTGTGTACAGTGTTTAGTCAATGCACTGATACATGTAGTAGATATGTATCACATGTTTTGCGTGTAGTATGAATTTCTGAAAACTGATATCATGTATCAGTAAGGTATTAGTTGTTTAGTTGATGTACTGATACATGTTTTGAAAATTGTTATAATGTATCATTCACTAAGTTTAATAAATGCGTCATCCACTGTACTTGATGATACATATAGAATCAGTGTGTATATTGTTTAGTCGATGTTTCTGATACATGTATTAGATATGTATCACATGTTATAATGTTTTAGTTGATTCACTGATACATGTACGTTGTCGTTTGTCAATGTATTTGCAGGATGAAGTAAAGACCAAATGAGTAACGCCAAGTGGGGAGATGACAATGATTTTTGTTTCCAAGATTCTTTTATTTTATGTAGTTAGGACTTAGGAATAGGAGAGATCCAATGACAAGAGGTGCATGAGTGAAAAATAATCATGTTTTTTTTGAGTTTTGTTACTTTTTGTTTTTAATGATTCTAATCATCTGAAGTATACTCAATTGCAAACATGATACTACTAACAAGTAAAAAAATATATTTATTTATTGAAAACCTCTCTTACCTTACTGTTTTTTGCCAATGATTTACCTGAAAAGTACTAGTTATTTTTTTCTTGGTTAACTCATTGTATTGGGCTTTGTCTATTTTTTTTCCCTTTATTTCTGTAAGGTTAAAGATAAAGTAAGTTAGACAAGTTCACAGAGATAACAGGTAAAGTCATATTTAATTGGAAAAATAACTTAAATACACAACCATCGATTTTGTAACTTTCATACTGCAATTCGTTCATCCAAATTCCGGAATGTCTCATCAAAATCGAAGTATTCATCTTGAAAAATCCACTGTAACAACAATAAAATTAATGTAGTTCGAAATTTAACAGATTGTTCATAAAAAAATGTTTTCAAAATAGATGATATAATTTTGATTTTCAAAATTTGAAATCAATATCCAATTACGTGCTGATTTTATGGTGATTAATGATCTGTTACCTTAAATTAAGCTGTTTTAGTAACAACATTAATTGTACCATTTCCCCCCATTTTTTTCTCAACAGTTTAAACTTACCATGTATCATTTACCATGTATCACTACAGTCTAAAGTATCACGGAACAACAAATTTAAGGGATTTTTTGTAAATACTAAATTTGTCGGGACAGAATGTAATTATTGAATTACACTATGGGATTCCTTAAATTTTTACTAATAAAAATACAAAATGACAAAGGCTTAGGCCCAAAAATAACAAAATGCAACATTTTGAAATTAAATTTGGACCCTTGGGCTCAATCTCTCCAGCTTCTCGGCCTGTACGTCGATTTTTTTTGGCTGACTTGAGAGAAATAATTTTGTGCCTTCGCAGCCCCAATTCGAAATGCAAGGAGAGGGAGCCTCCAAAGACTCGGAAGAGGTCAGTTCGCGCATAGAAAAGAACAAAAACAAAGATGGAAATTAGAGATGAAATGTACTTCAAAGCTCTATGACATAACTAAGACTAATAAAATAGAAATAAAGCAACAAAAAAAACACATACGGTTAATTGACTATGTCAACATAATATAGAGATGACTACAGGACTGCCTACAACACTTAGAGAGTACTCATTTAAGATGAAACAAACTCGCATGATAAAATGAAATGCTACAAGATGATGAAAAATACACAAACGAACTAACAGTGATCTTTTGGAAAGGATTTAGACGCAGTTACTCATATCATATGATAACAAGGAAGCCATTGTCAAATAAAAAAAAAAGAAGAAAAAAGAAACGGAGCTGACCACTATAGTTGACTCCATTAAATGCAATATGACATTTGGGAGAGGAAATAATGAATTCAAGTATTAATAAGATGAATTTGAGTATTTTGGAACATGCGCAAACTAGTAAACAAAGTAAACAGTATGTGCCACTTATTTGCAGAAATATTGAACATTTTTCTCAACTTCGAGTGAAAAGGGAAACAGGCTCGAGTACCGAAACACTACGGTTAAATCGATTTAAACCTTTAGACAAAATATGCGAGTACAACGCTTCAGAAGAAGGAAATTAAGAAGGATTAAATATCCTCCTTGACTGGTTCATATCCGAATTCTACCTATAACAGATATTATGTCTAGTATATATATAGATCTGTCAAATCTATATTTTGTATGGTATAATTGTTGTTGCAGGTAGATTGAAATCAGAAGTAGTAAGGAAAAAAGCAAAGTAGTATCTATACAGAGATTACTACATCAGAGACAGCAAAAGAAGGAGAAAATACAGCACAGTTGAGGAAAAGCTAAGCTGATTATGGATTAGCATAGTTGCTTCACTTTTATTCTCAAATAGTTTTTCTCTTTTCAATTTCATTTGTAAAAGGGAGAGTCTCCTTATTTATGTTTTCTTAGAAAATGTGTATTAGGAGAGGAGTCCTCTCTAGATCCTTTGTATTTCTATAGATTGCATCTCAATGTATGAGGTTGAGTTGACTAACCTTAGTAGGTAAGTCAACTCTATACCTACCAAATGATAGAACGTAAGGTTTATGTCCCCCTTCTTGTAATCTTTTGTTTCTATTAATGATAAGGCCTGGGGGTGTTGCTCAGCCCCTGACCCACCTCAAGGGTCGTTTTGTTAAAACAAATAAATAATAATATGTCTACTGATGAGACATGAAACAATTTTATCTGGGTATCTTAACGGATTTGATATTGAAGCTTAACATTAACCAAACTTATTTGATCATAAACGTAATCAAGATAAGAACCATGAAACTAATGGAGAGAACTCACATCAACATAAGGATAACAACTTATGCTGCAAGACTCGGCTCTATGGCGACTAATAAAACATAATATGACAAAACATGCATTTCCATAAGTAATTATCAGGCAACTGAGAAGTGACATAAACAGTCTAACAATATCGTTTTCAGAAGAGAAATATTGTAGTCTAAACGACGAGCAACATACCAATTAAGTGCTGGCAACAAAAACCTATCTCACCAAATCAAACACGGAACTACACATAGTGAGTTAAAGAAATAGGGTCTATGAGGATTCAGACAGATTTTTTCACCCATTCGAGCCCGACTTTTGAGAGATGCTAAAGAACAGTCTCAAGATAAACTATTTCCCATTGAAACAGGCCCTCGGCTGGAAGAAATAAAGCACACGGAAGTTGTATATCATGTACTAAGATGAGATTAAAGTGAGTGAGTCCAAGAGAGAAGAGGAAGTTGAAAGAACGGATGATATAAGTAAATAAGAGTAGTCTTCTACTAAACTTTAAATCATACTATAAGAGAAAACAATGAGAAAATTTCAGAACTAAAGACTATATACAATTAGATAATCCTTTTATATTCAGCTATTATTGGAATAAGAAAATGAACCATGAAGGTTTCATAGTCGAGGAAGAATAAGATCTATACGCTAACAACTGACACTAAATTACTTCAAAACAGAATGTATACACAAATACACATGTAGAAAGAAAGAATATTACTAGCTAATACTCATTACCCAAATCCTAACTTTGGAGAATGAAACAAAGCTAATACCTAAGTGTAATACATACACAGAAAGGAACAATAATGGTTTGAAACCAACCCTCCAAACATTTAAACGAGTACTTCCGAATCATGCTAACATGTATAAGACTTAATCCTCGAGACAAGAGCAAAACCATAGCTAATAAAAACGCAAACAAGAGATACGCGTTAGAGTGCATTGAACTTTCTTGGAAACAGAAACACCAACCATCTCGGAAAATAAGACAAAGGAAACAGTATCATGCCAAACAGTTTACGCGAATTCGCTTTTAGATACCACAAAGAGCTACGTACTCAGTCAACACAAATAAAAGAAACAAAGGGATAATGAATTGTTTACCTTGTTCGAGGAAGCAACCTGAGATGAGAAACGAGCGGGAGACGACCTCACTGCTGCTACAATGAAACTTCGATGAGTTTTCGTGAGCCGAGAATGAAAAGAAAACCCAAAGCTCTAGGCCCCCAATCATCTCCTTTTTTTGTTCTGTATGCTTCTCTATATATATATATATTTCCCCTCTCTATAAATATCCCCTGTCTCCAACCTCAAAAAATGAAGAAGATGAGGCTATTTATAGAGGGAAGATTGGAATTCAAAAGGGGGAGAAATGGGGTTGATTTTGAATTTGAAATTCGAATTGCTCTTCCTGGATAAGGTTCAAATCTGGACCAGTACCAATTTCAATGAATTTGGAATGGTAGTCGTTAGTCCTGACTCACACCCCAAAGCTAGCTCAAAAGGAGGAGGATTGTCCAAGCTTTATAAGGAGTCCACCCATCTGATTAACCACCGATGTGGGACTTTTGTCATTCTTTAACACCCCACCTCACGCCCAGTAGTTAACATCTAGTGCGTGAGCAATTTTAATTTTGGGGACCCCAATATTATGTGAGATGGGCCCTCTCTGAAACCATGTTGAATTAGGTCTTAGGCCTAACTCACACCCCAAAAGCTAGCTCAAAGAGAGAGGGATTGTCCAAGCCTTATAAAGGAGTCCACTCATCTCATTAATCACCGACGTGAGACTTTTGTCACTGATGCGAGACTTTTGTAATTCTTTAACAAGTCGTCTAATTCCTATGTGAAGGACGAAGGAGATGCAAGATTGGGACACATGGAATATCGCTCTATTGTATTGCATATTAATTGATGTATTTATTTGCAGTTATGCGCTGCCTTAATGGAAATACTGATGAGTCTTTATAGGCTGGGAAGTAAAGGGAATTGGGCCGGTGTTGGTATTAAGAAGTGCCCCAAAATGGCTCTTAAATTGGGTTTAAAGGGAGGTAAAAGAGATGTTAGATTGAGATTGCAGAGTCGACACATTTGATTACAATTTTAGCCAACTGAATTTTAAAAGATTGCCAAATCAAATTAATCGGTGAATTCGGCCAAAAGTTAAATAAGACAAATAATATTGATTAAAAATTGAGCTTCTTAATCTTAACAAAATAAAATAAATAATTTAATTGTAAATCAATGATTCAAAATCCATAACTTAAACTAAAATAATTTAATAAAATACTTACTAAAATTAATTTCTCTCTTGAAATGATTTTCGAAATTCTTGTAAAATATACTAATTATATACAAAATTATATAAGCCAAATTTACTATTTTTAAAAAGATAAATATAAAATGACCAAACTACTTTAAAATAAACTTGAAAAATACTTGGACTTTTATAAAATTAGAAATTCTATATCGTTTGAAAATTAAGAAGCTTGAAAATTAATTTTTATCGGGGAGGGTTAAAATTGGGTGTCAACATACTCAATGAATAAAACCTTACCTACCTGGGCGCCAAGCAGTTGCACATGATTTTTGATTTCGTTTCCCGCTTTTCCGGAATCGCCACGTTAAAATTTGCCAAGAATCTGCAAGGTTTCGCCATCCCCATGCTAGAAAGCTCTTTCTCCTTTTTTCCCAAGCTTAGAATGGTTTTTCTTAGTTTTATAGGGTAATTTAGACTTTTCTAGGTATTCCAAGAAGATGGTGAAAATAGTATTTCTCGTAATTACGTTCTGCCTTGCCTATCTCGTTGTAGCGGCGACTTGCCCCGCTGCAGTGCCGCCGCGTCAGCGACATCCAGTCTTCTGTAGTGGGAAAGGTTTTAAATTTTTCGTGAATTCTTTTCCTTGCTAAATAACGTCTGTTCAGGTAGTTACAATTTTAAAGATGTTTTTCTCTTTTATGAAATTACTCTTACCTTTTGACATATAGTTTAGATAGGGGAATTTAAGATTTTTTTCCTAGCACACTGGCTTAGATGTCATCTAATTGGGCAGTATCAGATTTTATTTTTGAGTGATGAAAAGACTACTTCATATTATTTCTTCATTTATGTCTTTTGTTATCATGGAATCATTCATGAAACTTATTCCATCATTGCATATGTGTGCTCTTCGGTGTTTATAATTTATTTTGATCTTTTTTTCGATTGCTGAAAATAATCGGATAGTGCCTTTATCTAGATACCTATTAAGAATTAATCCCTTACTAATGCAATTTTGACCCGCGCCTTTATCAAATAATGCAATTTTATGAATGACGTAATTTTTATTTATGATTAATGTGATAGGTATGTGGTATTTTTGCAGTCTAACGATAGTAATTGTATTAATTCCTAATTTAGATAGAGATTCTTTGAGAAACTCTACTTCTTTTGATGCTTCTCCAGGTTCTAATTTATAATTTTTCTAGTTCTTGACTATCTAGGAAAATTATTTAATATTTTATTAGTAATTATATCAAATTCTAGAGTGTAGAGTCTCTGCTTAATTTCATTTATTTCATCTTTCAAGTGTAAAAATTATGTCTGAATACTTTGTAAGGTTATTTCGAATTTAATTGGTTGTTTAAATTTACTGAAGAACACTTGTTATATCAAAGGGTTTAATAGTTTTACAATCAAATTGTTTATCTAGAACTAAATCTCTTAAGACAATAAGTATTTTTTTCTTAAAATTAGGATCTTCAATTTAATCTATCATAAAGAATTTTTAGATGCTTTGAATACACACTAAAATTATACGAACAAAACGAGTAGTTAAATATGCTTGTTAATAAATGATATACAACAAACAATAAAGTAGTTGAGTATACAATTCTCCATTAGAAGAAATTGCTTTGCCAATTGAGTGTAAAATGATTAATATCTCACCCTTTAAAATGGATATATTAGACACCAAAGGTGATCCCATAAATAAGGATATAAATAAAATATTTCAATAAAATAATTATACAAATCAATTACTTTACGTGGTCTCTAATTTTATTATTCTGATAGTAACCTTTAAAATAGACATTTAAGCTCAAGGATGGTGTTCTTCTCCCCGCTAAATTCTCTATCAGTTAAAAATGAATTAAATAGTATTAACATCTCTGCCACTCTAATAAAATTTCAAAAATTGAAAGTAATCTACAAAATTGAAATATTCCTAAAGAACACTTTAAAAAGGTTTATAAAAAAAGGTTAGTTTGATTTTATTAAAAATAATAAAATCAAAGAAGATTAGTGAAAAATGTAACAACAATTACTATACAAAGAATTTACTTTTAGATAATAATCTTTACAGTAGTCAATGAATTCCAAGGATGGTGTTGATCTCCCCACTAGATTCTCAATGAATTTAAATGAGATCACCTATATGACACCATGATTTTATTAAAAAGCATGATATTAGAACTTTTGAATCTATTATTGCCATTAATAAAAATATTGAGCCTATTAAATTATTATCAGCTAACAACATTAATAGGTATAAGAAAAATTATAACTTTCTTCATATAGCACTTGTCCAAATTGCAATCAACCCACTATATAGATTGAGTTTAGATGTACTCATATATCTTCTCTTAAGAGCCAATAGACTATTAAATTTTGATGATTCATTATTAGCAGTAGTACAAAGTAATCTTGTCAACGGCCCGGTATACTTTAATTCTTATTCTAATTATTCAATAGATATTAATGATCAAAACATAATTGATACATTAACATTAACTATTAAAATTATGAATATGAATAGTAAGGCAAATACTAGAAAAAAAAACCCATAATATATAGAATATCTAATAAATTAATGAAACTACCTTGATTTCTAATTCTAATAAATTAATGAAACTACCTTGATTTCTAAGGCTAAAATGGTAAGTAATACCATACTCATGAAAACAAATCATAACCATAATTACACTTTTGTCCCAAACATAATAAAATGGGATGACGTATTGACAAAAGATGATTGACATTTTGACTCCATAACAGAACCATAAATTGAATAAGAAAATTCAAATATTGACCAAATAATTCAATGTTCACATGGATCAATAGATTTAAAATTTAGAAGATCCCAATCTTGTAGTCAAGCCTCCTCAAGTAGAAGAATATCATTTTTCATAACAAAGGAGGAAGATAAAACATCCTTAAAGAAATATGGAAAATGAAAGGGGATAGATTTCCCATAAACAATTCCCAAAGTAGAATAAAACTTAAGAATTCTAAACCCATAAAATCTACAAGTCCGACTACAAGTAAAATTCAAGAAATAAAAGATTTTTATGCATGATTAGATTAGACGAACCTTTTGAACCAGAAATTGAATATTTAGATAAACTTTGGACTAGTGAAGAAAAGTACATTAAAAATATTGGTATATACAAAAGTTATTCTTTATCAGAAAGAATAACTTTTAGAAATAAATAGTTTAGTGATATGAGATTAAAATGTAACATAGAGTTTTTTAAATGGTTTGAATATACAGGAAAATTAGATGACCAAAAAGAGTCGTTAAAGATGCTTGTTAATAAATGGTATTGATATACCGTGGTTTCACGGTATTATTAATATTTTTTTTTAAGTTTAGTGTGTCCAAAAGCCTTTTTGTGCTAATTTTGATATAAGTTTCTCCTTATTTGCGGGAAATCTGTCCAAAGATGAATGCGAAGGTTTTTGAGCGAAGAAATGCAGAAGAGACCACCTACGGAGCTTGTGACGGTCCGTCATGCTCGTGACGGTCCGTAGGTGGCAGCATAGTGCAGCTGCTGAAGGAAGATGGGGAAGTCTGACCAAGTGTGGGGTTACGGAAAGCGTGACAGACCGTCGTGTCCATGACGGTCCGTCCTGCAGGTTCGTCATGAAGTTCAGAAAAGTAGTCCTTGTACCCATATTCCAAGAGTTCAAGTGTTTTGGAACGGAGATCCTCGACGGACCGTTGTGCCTGTGACGATCCGTCATACCTTCCGTCGAGGGTAATGAAGAGAGTAGCAGAAGAAATTGCATCAAGTATGGGACGACGGAGTCCATGACGGTCCGTCGTGACCACGATGATCCGTCGTGATGTCCGTCGATCCAGCCGCGTTTTGACAGATTTCCAGCAAATAGAGTCCTTGTTTAATTAGGTTTTTATTTTATATAAATAGTTCGAAAAACCTCGTTTTTGAGGTTAGACTCTGGATTATTTGGTTAGGCCCTTGATTATTGTTAGATTCTTGATTATTTTGAGATTCTTTGAATTGATTGTTGGTGATTTTGTTGATTAATCAAACGAACTTTAAGATTTTACTCTTTGTCATTGAAGTAAGTACATGAATTCTTATACCATATATTTGAATATTGTGATTATGACTATGGGTAACTAAACTCCATAACTAGGGTTGTGGGAACCATAGGCAAATAATGAGATAAACCCTAGCTAAAATAACAATTCTCGAATAGTGTCTTGCATGTATTAATAATTCTTTTGCTTAGAAGTCTTTTTAACGGATGGCCAACGTTAGAACTCGCCTTAATGCTACTTGCCGGACCAAGGAGGTAGATAATAGGAAAAGAATTATCAACATAGATTTAGTGTATACTATCTAATAGGCTAGTATTGATTGGTACGAGGTAATAACTTAGTCAAATATCGAATACGATGCTTAATATGAGGTAAAGATAAGGGTTAGTAAAGCAACACACGTAGCCGGACCAAGGTGCGGAGTGAAATTTTCTAGATGCCGGACCAAGGATTTAGAAATACATAACTTATCACTTTGCATGCAAGATACTAGGAAAGAATTGTTATAGTTAGACTTATCAAGTTATGAACCTGTGGGGAACACGTAAACCCTAGTTACTTTGATTAATTGATTAAACTCCAACATTCGAAGCTGTTAGTTGTCTCCTTTTATTTCGCTAGTTATTTTCATTTATTTAGGAATAGAAACCCCCCCTTTTTATCATTTTTGCTTTCCAAGGAAGTAATTGACTGAACAATTGTAAGAATAGATTGAAGTTAAGTCTAAACTATTTTCCTCGTGGGAACGATCCCAACCTCACTAGTTGGGTTATTTACTTGACACGACCGCTTTACTTCTTATTTGAGAAGTAAGTTTGAGCGTGTCAGGTATACAACAAACAATAAAGTAGTCGAGTCTATGATTCCCCCATTAGAAGAGATTGTTTTGCCAATAGAGGGTAAAGTGATTACTCTCTCACCCTTTAAAATTGATATAATAGACACGAAAGGTGATCCCACAAATAAGGATACAAATAAAATACAATAACAAAATAATTATACAAATAAACTACTTTAAGTGGTTTTTAATCAAATCTTAAGAGCTGATAATAAATCAGATATTAAGAATAGACCAAGCTCTTCTTACAATGGTAAAAATAAGGATTTAGAAATTCACCCAATATTTAAATTACCTTAACTTTCCAAAGATAAATTTCCTAACTTTCAAGAGAAAATTGAAATGATTGATGAACTTATAGGAATAATGATGAAAAGTTAAAATCCAACTCCATACATACTTTGTCCAAAGATAATGATAATGAAATTGATGAATTAGGTTTTAATTATTCCACAAAAAAGAATTATTACCGGAGACCTTCCTTTCTAGATATGCAGTATGAAGAAAATGATTTTTTCTCTCATACTTTATACTCTGGAAATGAAATTGCAAAACGGAATGTTGATAGATTTGCAGAATATCAAATATATGGTAAATACATGAAATGAGTATGGTCATTACAACATATAAGATGAAAAATTTATCTAATAAACAAGAAGCTACTTTAATTACAGTCGGATTTACTGGCACATTAAAAAATTGGCGGGACAACTACCTTATCGAAGATAATAGGGAAAAAGTAGTAAATGTCACTACTACGATTCCTATAATTAAAACGGCATCTGAAGGACAAACTATAGAAAATCAAATTTTAGAAGATGTCATAGCCAACTTAATTTATAATATAGCCAAACACTTTATAGGTGAACCTCAATTCTTTCAAGATAGAAGTTTAGAAATATAATCTAATCTATCTTGTCCAAAGTTAGATGATTTTAGGTGGTATAAAGATATTTTCATGAACAAAGTTATGATTCGCAAAGACTGCAATCATGACTATTGAAAAGAAAAATTTATTAGTGATTTATAAATACTATTTGCTGAAAATGTTAGGATAAAATTGAAAGATAGGTTTGAAGGGAAAATCCTTTATAATCAATTAAACTATGGTGACCTCATAAGTTTTATAAGTATTACTGGATTAGAATTATGTATAGATATGAAACTTGAAAATCAACCAAAAAAAGATATTATAATATCACAAAAAAAAAACTGAAAGTTTTTTGTCAAAACTTTTGATATATTAAACTATCGGACCCATCAAAAGAGGCTTCTAAAATAATCAAAAGGAGCCATAAGTATGACCAATAATCAGACAAATCCCTTCATTACAAAAAGAGGTTTAAAAAATCTAACTATGATTCTAGTAAAGATAGATTCAAAACAAACAACACCGACAGGTAATGGGGCTGCCAAAAAATGGGACATCTAATCAAAGACTGTCCTCCACTAATAAAAATAAAGGCAAAAATTAATATGGTAGAATTAGAAGAAGAAGTTAAGAATAAGTTATATTCTATTTTAGAAGAAAATGAAAACAACTTCTCCTCCGATGAAAATCTTAGCGATGATAATCAACTCAATATAGCCTATAGTTTTGATGATAATAAGTCGTCAGACCCTTGTGAATGCTGCAGTGTAATTTGAACCTGCAAGAATCATTTCATAAATGTTAACACTAATAGTAGTAAAAAAACATTCTTTGATATGGTAGATCATATTGATGATCCTGATTTTAAGAAAAAATAGTTAATTGCCTTAAGAGATTTAGTTCTTGATAAACAATTTGATAATAGAACTATTAATCCCTTTGATATGACAAGTGTTTTAAACAAATTTAAATAACCAATTAAATCAGAAACAACTATACAAAGTATTCAGGCAAAATTCTTACAAATAAGATATGAAATAAATCAAATTAAGCAGAACTCAACACTCTAGAAATTGAATCAATTACTCAAATAATATTAAATAATCAACCATATAGTCAAGAATCGAAAAATATAAATTCGAACCGGGAGAAACATCAAATGAAGTAGAGTCTGTCGAAGAACCTCTATCTAAATTAGGAATTATTGCAACTACAGTCGTAAGACCACAAAGATATCACATACCTATCAGTAATAAATAAAAATTATTTCACTTATAAACATGGATTATTTGATACAAGAGAAAATAAAAAATGTATTATTGAGGAATTATAAACTCCGAAATGCTTACATATGCAATGATGAAATTGATTTAATGAATGATTTCATGATAACTAAAGACATATATGAAGAATTATATTAGGTATTCTTTCATCACTCAAATAAAGTCTTATACCTCCCAAATAGATGACATCCATATCAGAGCGCTAGGAAAGAGTCTTATATTCCTCACCTATGTACTATGTCAAAAGGTGAGAATAATTTCATGTAACACCTCTAAAACGACTTAGGTGAAGCTTGAGCCTAAAACGTGTGTCATGAGGTTATAAAGTCCTAAAATGGTTAATAATAGTGTTAGAAGTCAATTTGAGGAGTTTGAAGAGTTTGGAAGTGAAACGTCCTAGATGTTCGCAAATTAGTCGAAGTTGAACTAGTGTATCATAGTGTTTTGTGGTGGGTTTTTGGGGTATTCTTTGGGGGTGAAATTGAGTATAGATGGTTGATATGCATAGCCTATAATGTAAAGGGTCGAAACGTCTGAGAATGACGCTCCGGTGACCAACCAAAGGGTCCCAAGGAGGACCCAAACATGGTCCAAGAAAGCTGCCGCGCCAGCCAAGAATTGGCAGTGGCTGCGCATCGTGCAACCTGCATCGAGAAGGGAAAAATTTTCCCTGAGATGTGAGGACATAGCGGACCATTCTGTCTCAGAAAATACCAGTACCAAGAATTGAAAGTGTCTGCGCGATGCACAGTGACCTCCCAGTATTGGTAGCGTCGTTTTTGAGTCAAATTTGAATTTTTAAATATGTCCATTAAGTGCAGGGGTCTTTTGGGTAATTTGGGGATGAATTATTGATGGTTATTGAGTCTTTTTAAGCCCCCCACAATCACCAATCAAATTTTAAACCCTCAACTCAAAATAAAACCTCTCCATTCCTTCTCTCCATAGACCCTCCAAGTTTTTCTCCATCAATTTCGTGGGCTTTGCTTCAAATATGGTATGGTATTTCATAATTGGATTCCCTTCCATTAAAGGAGTCAATTTCAATTATTTTCAAAGATGATCAAAAACATAAATTCTCCTATTTTGTTATCTAGCCATAAGTTCTTGCATAAAATGTTTTAAATCAATGAATTATGATTGAATTGATGTTAACTGGATGATTTTAGACTAAAAAAATCCATAAAACCATGAAAACCATGCAATCCTAGTTTTGACTATTTTATGGGTGATGTGATCATGTCTCTATACTATTGAATTCTTGTGTAGTTTTATTAGGGCTATTGAATTATGAAAGAATTATGTTAGAATTGTATGTAGGTTGTCCTAAATTGATGAATTCATATTGTATTATCTTGGATGATTGGATATAATAAAAATTGGGTTGAATTGGTGAGTATGACTATTGGTAAGAGCCTTTATGGATTGAATTGGGTGAATTGGCTATGGATTGAAGTTGTGAGACTGGATTGGTGGTATGTTGACCTAACCTTCTCTATATTGTGTAGTATAGGTCTTAAATTAGAATGATGATTGGTATGGTCCACTTATGGTGGAGGTGCTTATGTGCTATACTTGTGAATAATGTGGCCTCGTCGGTATTACTTTACGAATTATGATATTGTCATGATATAACATGGATATGTGATCATTGTGAAGGTCTATATGACTTATGTATGCATGTGAAGTCAAATTATGTGATCATGATAGACTATAGTGATGCCTTATATGTGTATACTTGATATTAAGTATGAATCTTCATAATTGACTATGTGAATATTATGATGAGTTATATTGATGATTCTATAGAAGTGTGTACGGTTACTTGTAGTATGCTTAAGTTGTCCCTATATGCTACTTGAATGATATTGTACATGTGATAAGATTATAATGAAGTGTGTCTTGTTTAGGTAGACCTATGTCCCTTACTTGATACATTAACAATGTGAATATGAATCCTTGACTTAGTAGGCTAAAGCACCTTTGTCATGAATGTATGTGTATGAATGAAGTATGATCTTGAATATAGTAAAGAAAGTCATTTATGTGGAACCTTTTAGAAAGAAGGTTATGATATCCTTGAAGTTGAAAGTTGTAATGGTTTCCTTCGTGCGTGAATGGTGGACTTACGGTTGGTTGGCTTGAAAGGCATGAAATCATCCTTAGGAATGTCATTGAGCTATCTTAATAACCATTATAGGCAGCCCTAGTGGACCCTCCTTGGTAAGGTGTAGTATGATTTGGATATGAACAAAATATGGTACCACTTCATATGCTCCTTTATTGAATTACTCTATGAAAACAAAGTCTAGCACCGAGTGAGTTTGTTTGGGGAGTGGCTTTAGTTGTAGGATGAGACTAGAGTAAAAAGAAACCCTTGATATTCCTTAACCGTGTGCCTACATGAGATGTGTCCTAGTTCTACCATTGGCAAGTAGAATACCATCCATAGAAGTAGGGTAGACTCCATATTCCATGCCTAGCTAGTATGGTCTATGTCTATTATTGTCTATTCTCATCATGTGGGATACATGATAGTGTTGGATAAGTTCTATGAAGTTTAGGTAGTGGAATGAGATGCTATCTAGACATTGCATGAGTAGGCTTTGAAGATGTTGGTATTTAGGTTCCCTAGGTCTTCTCCAAGACCATTATGTGAAAGTCCTTAATTGGTGAATGTATCTTAAATAGATTAATGAACGTAATGACTTAAGTTAAGTGAATGTAAATGAAAATGTACTTATATAGATTATCTTTAAGGATTGCTTAGGTAGACTTGGAGAGGGTGTATGGGTGTTCTCTTCATGTCTTATATAGGTGAGTCTTAGAGTAATACTAGGTAGGGAGTTGAATGTATGAAATGGGGATAATCTTATTTTAGGTAGTCTAAAGGATCACTTTGGTGTGTGGGAAGGGGTTGTATGAGCGGTCGCTTCACAACTCACTCAAGTGAGCTTTAGAATCACCTTTGGTAGGAGGGTCTCATGTTTCTGTATTTTCAAGTGATCTTGATGCTATATTGTGTAAAGTGAATATATATGCTTATGTTGACTTGTAAGTGACTCTTACACTTGTCTTATGAAGTTTCACTCAAAAAAGCATGTTTTATATAAATGTCCTTTTATCATGGTTTTAATTGCATGTCACCATACTTAGTACATTATATTGTACTAATTTCATATATTTTGTATATCTCTAAATGTGTAGGTGACACTTGAGAGGAGTCTTGAAGTGGAAGCTTGGATTAGTGGTCATTCAAGCAAGATTTGGTATGTCCTCACTAGCTTCGAGGACATCATGATGTTTAGATTTCCTTATTGAAAGTATTGTAATAGACTTAGCTACTTACTATATGTTGAAGTATGGGTCATGTCCCAATATATTCGTATGTCTAAGATGGCGATTTTGAGACTTAGTCTTTCATTATATTTTTTTCTATAAAGAGATATTATGAAGTATTACTGTTTCATGTGAAAAATTTTAATTCCGCACTACTTTTCATACATGTATGCAATGAATGATATCAAAAGGCTTGTACAAGCCTCCGAAAGGTCAAGTATGCCCTGTTGCGAGTCAAGAACACCATATCTCCTACGGTGTACTCTCGGTCCATGACATTTCATAAAGGACCAAAATATCTTTAAAACAAATTTACTTTCACACCAAGAAAAAATACAATAAAGATTATTAAACCTTCTCCTACTCTTATAATTTTCTTATATCACCAAGAGTTACCCAATTTCAAAATAATTTAAACAATGATTGCAACACAACTATATATTTTCCAAAAAAATTATATATATTTTTGAGATGAACTGTTTTATCCATTTATTGATTTTCAAATCAAGGATATAAATCTCCCAAAAAAAATTTTAACAAAAGAATTTTCTAGGGAAATACGAGACCGTGAATAATACCTTTGAGGCCCCCATTTCCTGACGTTCAAACCAGAAGAAAAAATCAAAAGAACTTTTTATGAAAAATATGAAACAAAATTACAAGATATATACATGTATTTACTTCAACCAAATAAACTATACCTTCGTCATTAAAAGCCCTGCTACACCATACCAAAAATAGGTGGAGACGGAGGATCCCCGCAAGACCCGGAGGTATTATGAATTTATCTTAACGAATATCGATTTTGATAGAAACTATGCATATATTTAAGAAAAATAATCCAAAATTATACAATATTTAAAGTCCACAATCAAAAAAAAATTTAGTTCATTGGAATGGTTTGAAGGTCATCTACATACCCCTATTAACTTATCAAAAGCTCATAAACCTCGTACATATAATTGGTATGATTATAAAGCACCCTGGTATAACTTTATTTTTTTCAGCCCAACACCCACACTTGGTTTATAAAATATTCAGAAGAAAGGACGAACACAGTATTTCCTGATGGTTTTACGAATGGTGGAGTCAGTTCGGAAGAAATGAACAAGTATTATCAACTCAACATCAAACGCAGTTTAAAAAAATTCAGGTAGAAAGGAATACATCTACCTTATTAGAAAATATTGAATTTTGCAAGTTCTTTAGTACCAAGAGGATATCTTATATTCTTAGTTGGTCCTTCGACATTAATGATTTTGAAAGGATCAAATATTTAAGCAAAACAGTTTAAATTAAAGGATGGTGCCACAATAATAAGTTAAAGTTCATCAACACAGAGGGATTCCAAACATTCCAAAAAAAAAAATTAAATAGAAGGTTCGAAGAAGCCTTATTAAATTTTGAAACTAATACAAAATCAAAAATAGAATTATTAGATACTACAGCCTCACATGACGAGTCTAGAAACAGAGATACGTTAGATCTACAAGGAATAACACAAGTATACCTCCTTAATTAAAAGGAAGTGCCAGCAAAAAGGAAATATCAAGAAGAAGACCCACATTAAAAGTTATGATATACAAATCAATGATACAAACATGTTTTTAAAATAACTTTATGATTATGTAATACCTAAGAAAATTTTCAAACTAAGACTCGAACCGTTCATCATAGAGAGTGAAAACCAAGGAATTTAAAATCTCTTAACTATGAAGGTCTGCTCTCTAGATTTAGCACTAAGAGTTCCAAAAAGAATTAAATTGGAAATAACTAAAATCTAAAATTTTAGAGTTAAGCTAAATATGAGTTTTGGGTCAACTTCAAATGACTATAACTCTCAGTACAAGATGAGTTATATGTTCTACAAGATACCATTGGAAATTTCTTTGAATTATCTTTTCAAATCCACCGAGTTTGCTAAATTTTGAGTTCGAATAAGTGAGATACGACCTTTTGAAGTTATATTGTCCAGTTAAGGAAGGTCAACCGAAAATAGTGAGGAGTATTTTGGTTCTTTCCTTACCCAATTAGATTTAACTCTTTTTAAGTCATATTTTAGGGGTCTAATCCTTTTAGTTTCAGTTTTATAATCATAATAAACACCTAGGGTTTTAGTTGAGAGTTCAAGAAGAGGCAAGAAAAGAAAAGAGGAGAAAAAAGGCAAGTATGAAGGCGTGCGTCGACGTTCTTGAGTCTAGTTGTAGATTTTCTCCATGGGTCTAATCCCTAAGAGGTATGTAAGCTTCCATATTTATGGTTTAAAGATTAAAGATTAAAGATTTAAAGTTAAAAGATTAAAGTTCTTGATGAGTTCTTGAAAGGTGTTCTTGAAGTTCATTCTAAATCTTGTTGTATTGGAGTTTTGATGATTTCTTGAGATCAAATTGAGTGATTTTAGTGTTGTTTCCTGTATATTAGAATGTAGTTAAGTTAAGTAATCGAAACCAAGTGATTAGGGAAGAACCTGTTCGAATTTAGGCTATTTAGGGTGAGAAAATGAGCAAAAGTGCTCGGCAGAATTTTCTGGGTTGGAGCCTGGCGCGGCGCACCTACCAGAGCGCCCCAAACCCATCTCTGTTCGTCAGGGGTTGGCTCCTGGCACCACCCATAGCCCCAGGGTCGTCTGTCCAGTCCAGTTTGCCTCCGGTAGCTCTGTTTGAGTTCGTTTAAAGTGCACCTTCACTCTTTTTCGATTCTACCTAATCTAAGCTACTTCTAAACACCTAAAATGAGTCCTACCATGATCATGACCTTGAATTCATAATTCACATTCAAGGTAGAGTTGAGAGTTAGGTTTTGAGGATTTTTTCAAACGTTCTAAGAAAGTACTTTTGAGTCCATGCATGAGTCTTCTACAACTTGTAGTTACTTGTTTTAAGACTCAAGCAAGTGAGTATAAGAGTGAAGAGTATGCATTAATGAGTCTACAATATTACCTAGATCCTTCATATCATGAATCATAACTCTTGAATTCATAATTCACATTCAAAAGAGAGCTAAGAGTAGAGTACAAGAAAGGCTTTAAGTTAAATCGTGAATTCTTTGAGATAAGATTTTAGGAATTTAGTAAGAGAATGAGAAGATTTGTATACATGAGTTCCATCTAATTAATTAGACCTTCGAGTCAAGTCCAATTGTTCATGCCCATGGTTCCGCATGAACCCTATAAGTCGAAAAGTCTTGAGTTACGAAGTACCTTTTAGTTCTCGAGTTAAGTAGTTCATGCTCATGATTCCACATGAAACCTTCAAGTTGAAAAAAATCATGAAATCCTCCACATGATATCATGAACCTTGAATCCGTACTTCAATTCAAGGAAGATTAAGAGTGAGGTCTAGAAGATAAGGGCAAGTCAAAGTAAAGTTTTCTAAAGTCTTTCACAAACGTTTTCACTTTGTTTTAAAGACTTAAAGTTAAGTAAAGATAGAGTAAAGAGTTGAGTCAAATTCTCAAAAGCTGTAAGGGAGCTAAGTATTCCCTAAGAGTTAAGTTTCAAGTTAAGTAAAGGGCAAGAGTTGAGTTCATTTCTCAAAAGCTATAAGGGAACTAAGTATTCCCTAAAGGTTTATAAATGTTTCACATTTAAGTTAAAAGGAAACTAAGATTTCCAAAAGAGTTTTGAATTAAAAGGGGAACATTGATTCCAAAAAGGAGCTTTTCAAAAGCTAAAGGGTTCAGTAAATTATCTCAACCCAAAGAAAGGAAGTTTTATTAAAAGTATGAGCTTAAGTATGTTTTGGGAGTAGTATTGAGGACTGATGTGGGGATGAGAGTTCATATTAACTCAAGTCCCCATGTAAACCATGAAGTCATCATCGGAATTTATGGGTCATACTTTTTAGATGATCACGTAAGATAATTTAGTGGATCCACTAAGCTAAGTAAGGTCCTATGCCGATGGCAAGGTATAGGATGATCCTTGGGCAACGTGAGGTAAAATGTTGTATCATCAATTAGGCTCAAATCATGGTTGTCGGTTAGAAAAACTTTCACAAGATTGGTTACATGGTTCCTCAAGGGTTTTTACTTAGTATGAATGGGGGTATGAGACTTCATTCATGCATTGCACAAGTAGACTTTGAAAGGGCGCATGATATGCATTTTATGATATTATTATCTTGAGTTACCATCATATTTTTAAATAACTTTTCTTTATATTGCACTTAATTTAAACTTCTTTATATTGAAATGAGTTCAGTTAAATATCATAAGTTGAGTATTTCGAGTTGAATACCTTAAGTTGAGTATCTTGAGTTGGTCTGTGCTTCATTGAGTAAAGTATCCTATCTTTGAAGTTGAATACCTAATATTTGAGTTGAATATCTAATTTTTGAGTTAAGTATCTTATTCTTGATTTGAGTTGAGTTGAAAAGAGGTAAGTATGTTTCCTTTTTATTCAAGTATCAAACTTATGTTATATTTTAAAATTCCCCTTACATGCTCGTACATTCCATGTACCGAGCCAATTGGCCTGCATCTTTTGATGATGCTGACACAAGTATTCAGGGTCTTCAACAGGAGCTTTGTTGACACATCCGAGATTCGAGTTAGCTATGGTGAGCCTCCTTGCTTCCGGAGGATTTAATTTACTTTTCAGTTAGTCAGGATGTTGTGGGTCTTGTCTCGACTTCTATCTTTATCAGTTAAAGACTTCATAGATAGTCAATATACTTGAGGAGTCTGTATTAATCATTTATTTCTTAAAATGTTTTAAATAATAAAGTTCCCTATTTATGGGGAGTATTTGATTATTCAAAGATGTTCATTTGAGTTAAAACCTTGTAAAGTTGAGTTTATTGTTTGTCTTCAGTTTTAAGCTTTTGTATGCTTAAGTGAGTCTTCCGCTTGTAGTCAGCCAGGATGAGGGTTCGCTCGGGAACCAACGATGGTCTTTGAGTGCCGGCCATGTCTAGGATATAGGCTCGGGTCGTGATAGATTCAACATAGGAAAATGCAAGCATATAGTTGTTTTACTCAAAAAATGAATAAATAAAGTAAAATAATGACTAGATTTTCGAAAAATCAATTAAGCTTATAATTTAAGAGAAATCGAATTTCCAAAAGAAACAGAGTCGCCACTTAATTTTTAAAAAGAAATTAAGAAAACGTATAATTTATTTTAACAGATTTAAAACAGACAAAATCAATTGAAAATAAAAGGGTTTGACTTCTATGTACATTCTGAGAAGGTGTTAGGCACACAAAATGTTCGCTAACTTGTAGTTGACCGGCAATTTGACTAAAATTACTAACTTTTGAAAAAATATTAATTAAGTAAAAAAAATCCATATTTTATGGGAAGGAAAATACACTAAAGGGAATTTTTTTCAATGTAATTAATTCATATATTGTAAGACAAGTAAAATAAAAATAAGTAATAAATAAAAATATGAATATGTAAATTGGAACATAAATCTAGACGCGACTATCTTTTGGGAATTGATTAAGTAAAAATCAAATCACATAAAAAAGGTTCGAGGGTTAAATACAAACAAATAAATAATGGCAATAACAAGAGAATGCCCAATTTGGGCCAAATCTATTGGACTCTTGGTCCACACCTGCCGTAAATTCATAACTCTTGGTCCACACCTGCCCTAAATTCATAAGTGTGCTTACTTGAAGTTCAACTGGGTTCCAGCCCATTTGTTTCATATTCAACCTGCTACCTGATCACAAAAGAATTGGGCTTCAGACCCATTTTCGCCACCAAGACCTGTATATACAAAAAAGTGTATATTGATGCATATAGGTCATAATTTGACCCATTTTCATGTATATCTGACTATATACCAAGGGTATACAGAACTTTTCAAGTTCTTCGACCTGTATTTCAATTATTATCCTTGTATTTATTGCACCTTAACCTGTATATAATGTATACAGTATTTGTATACCAGTGTATATCAGCCTGTTCTCTGTTTTTCGAAACTGTATTTCAGCTTTCCTGTTCTGTATATTAGCTTCCAATCGAGCAGTCAATGATGAAGGCCGACTCGGTAAAGGAGAACACAAGTTGGGTTTTATCCCGACCCTAAGGCAATTGATAGGAAGAGTTGATATGAACGCAAGTGACATATACAAAAGAAAGAAAATCATATTAGCATAGAACAAGAATATTCTAACACGTTTTTATTCCAAAGAAATAAAATGAGCTCTATTAAAATTAGTAAACTAGACAATCATTTTTCAATAAAAATAAAGTGAACTAATTACATAACCGAAATGACTTTGAAGTTAAACATTACTAGGTACAGTAAGAAGAGGGAAAAGTATATTGCTTTAATACATGCTCACAAATACCACTAATCTTCAAGAGAGAGAAGACCATACATATTTGAGTCAAACTATGAATAGGTTCTAGCTTCAGTCGGTATATATCCTTAAATTAATAACTATGAACCACAAAGCATAAAATCATATAAGATAGCTGCAGCTAAGCCATGTATTACATTCAATGAAATTAGAGAAGTTGATGAAACCTTAAGTAAGCTCAAAAATCAATACAATGAAAGTGAGCCCTGAAATACCAAACTATATTCAAATAATAAACAAATCTTAGATTAAGCAGAGAAGATTCGATCCAAAAATAGCTTAAACTTGAACAATAATATAACAAGATATTTTATCAGCAATATTTAGCCATATTCAAATGCTGAAAACGACTACTCAACATCACTATTAGTGAAATCAGAAAACCAACAACAGCAACTGGTGTTTTGGAATTGTAATGTTATATGTAATTGGTTGACTGGTAAAAGCTGGGTTTTGGAATTGTAATGTTGTATTTAATTGGTTGGCTGGTAAAAGATGGGTTTCTTTTGGAGATAGAGAAGTGGGCTCGTTCGGCTATTGGGCTGCTGGAAATTACGAAGGGCAACTTTCACATATAGCAAACAAAAAATTCATATTTGTATGCTATAGCAAACTTTGCATAATTGCGCTCTATAGCAAACATAAACTGTATAATTTGCTATACATACACAATTGTATAATTCGCTGGCCTAAATTGTATAAATCGCTGGCCTATTTCGCTGCAATTGTATAATTTGTTTTGCATACAGTTGAATCGAATTAAAATGTATGTATATTGCATAATTATAAGTGTATAGCAAGAAGATATATGTTTTTCTCGCTTTATACAAAAACAGAAACACAATATATACACTTCTGTTGTATAAAGCTAGAGAAAATTGTATTTCACTGCAATTGTATAATTCGCAATTGTATAATTCGTTGGCCTTTTTCTCTGCAATATTTGAAGTAAAATGTTTGTAAATTGTATAATTAAGTGTATAACACAAAGATATACATTTTTGATGTGTATATACAATTTTTTCTCGCTTTATACAAAACAGAAACAGAATACACTTCTGTGTATAAAGCGAGAGAGGCGAGCAAGAACGGAGAGTGGCGCGCGAGATTTTTGGGAGAGAGACGCTGGCAAATTTTAGCTAGTGTTTGCTATGGAGCACAATTAAATCAAACCCTAGCTATTCCATTTAATTTAGGTTATTAGTTTGCTATTATATACAATTTTCCCAATTATGAATGAATGGCTTCTCTAATGGGTTTAAGGTGATGTCAAAGATGAGTTACGTCTTGAAGTTTAAGAAATAGCCAAACTGAGTTAAATTAATAAATTTCGACTAAAACTTATATAAGATAAATTAATATTAATTAATAAATGAGATTTTTAATCTTAAAAAAACAAATATTTAACTTAATCGTAAACTAATGATTCAAAATTATAACTATGATTTAAACTAAACTAATTTAATAAAATACTTGATGACATTAAAAAAAATTGACATGATTTATGAAATATTTATGAAATATACTAATTATATACAACATTATATAAAACATATGTATTACATAAAAGTTATAAAAAATGATAAAATTAATTAAAAGTAACTTGAAAAATATTTTGAACTTTATAAAAATGAATTATTTCAAATCTTTGGAATTTAAGAAGTTCGGTGATTGATATATATTGTGGAGGTCCAAAATTGGGTGTCAACAATGGTGACATTTAATATGTCAACAAATTAACAAACCTGTGGACCCCACATGAATAAAAAGGTTTGCCACGACCGCAACCTAAGTTTCGACGCTATCTGCCCAAGGATAGCATAGGAACTTAACCACTCCTTCTCATACCCTTCCTGGTCAACTTGACTTTGATACCAATGGAGGAGACGGAACGAGTTTCGAAATGAAATCCTAAGAAAAATTAGATAGAGTAACGAAAGAGAGCAAGAACAAACAAACACTTAAAAGAAAACCTTTAAGGAATAGAATAAGAAAACAATAGTAAAACTTAAACTTTAAATCATGGAAACAAATAAACAAAATAGTAGTAGAGAAGATATGCTTCCAATAAATTTTTTATTGATTTAGTCAAAGAGAGAACATGGATTAGAAAGGATGGGAAAAGTGGGAAAATATGGAGATAAATGTAGAGAGGTTTCAAAGTCATAAGATTTTGAATGCCCTCTACTGATACAAGTTGAAAGCCTTAAATAGGCCTCAAAGAGTTGACTAATCTAACTTATTATTAACACACTATTTATTTTACACATTTCTACTAACTATTACACATAACTGATAATCTCTATACATGACAAGGAATATATGCCACGTAGCTGAAACTTTGGACACGTAGCTCTTGTTGAACTTGTTGCATGTCTATCTTCTTTGAAGATACTTTTGTTGAAAATTGATCTTGTACCTTGTTGGTTGGTATTTTGTCGTATTAAGGATAAATCAAGTTCTTCTTACAATGGTAAAAATAAGAATTTAGAAACTCAAACAATATTTAAATTGCCTGAACTTCCCTTATAAGTATCCTTTGTTTGAATTGAAATACTTTTTTTGATCGAGGATGATGAATCTTCTTGAAAAACTGAATGAAGTGGTTGTAGTTTGGTTGAGATATTTATAGGTTCTTTTAATGATGAAGGTATAGTACATTTTGGTAGAAGGAAATACATGTATATACCTTAAGATTTTGTTTGATCTTCATAAAATGTCTTTTCATTTTTTTCTCCTGGTTTGGACGTTGGGAATGGGGCCCTCAAAGGTCTTATTCCTGGCCTCATTATTTCCCTGAAAAAATCTTTATTAATTGTTATTTTGGAGATTTCTTTCCTTTATTTGAAAGACATAGATAATAAACTTTTCCATCTAGAAAATATATAATTTTTATGAAAAATATATTCAGTTGTGTCCCAGTCATCATTGTTTTGAAATTGAGTAACTCATAGTGCAATAAAGAAGGCTAAGCAAAATCTAGCTGGAGGAGAATGTTTAATATTTTTATTGTGGAATTATCTTGGTGTGAAAGTAAATTTATTTTGAAGATGTATTTCTCTTTTTTAAATTACTCTTACCTCTTGACATACAATTTAGGTAGGGGAATATAAGATTTTTTTCTTAGCACGCAGGTATGGATGCCATCTAACTGGACAATATAAGACTTTATTTGGGTGATGAAAGAAATACCTAATTTATTTCTTCATTTATATATTTATTTATCATGAAACTAATTTCATCATTGCATATGTGTGCCTTTCAGAGTTTATGATTTATTTTAAGCTTTTTTCCAGTTGCGGAAAATAATCGGATAGTGCCTTTATCAAGATATTTATTAGGAATTAATCCCTCAATAATGCAATTTTGATCGGCGCCTATATCAAAGACACAATTTTATGAATGACGTAATTTTTTTATGTAAGATTAATGTGATAGTTAAGTGGTAACTTTGCGGTCTAACAACGATAATTGTATTAATTCCTAATTGAGATAGAGGTTCTTCGAGAGACTCTATTTGTTTTGATGTTTATCCAGTTTTGATTTATAATTTTTTCGGTTCTTGATTAGAGGGCAAATTATTTAATATTTTATTAGTAATTGTTTCAACTTCTAGAGTGTTGAGTCTCCGCTTAATTTCATTTATTTAATCTTTTAATTGTAATAATTTTGCCGGAATACTTTGTAAGGTTATTTCGAATATAATTGGTTGTTTAAATTTATTTAAAACACTTGTCATATCAAAGGATTTAATAGTTCTATTATAAGATTGTTTATCCAGAACTAAATCTGTGAAGGCAATTAAGTATTTTGTCTTAAAATCAGGATCTTCAATATGATCTATAATTAAGAATTTTTAGAGGGTTTGAATACACAGAAAAATTAGACGACCCAAACTAGTCGTTAAATATGCTTGTTAATAAATCGTATACAACAAAAATAAAGTAGTTGAGTCTACGATTTCCCCATTAGAAGAAATTGTTTTGCCAATAGAGGATAAAGTGATTACTGCCTCACCCTTTAAATGGATATAATAGACACCAAAGGTGATTCCTCAAATAAGGATATAAATAAAATACTGCAACAAAACAATTATACAAATTATCTACTTTACGTGGTCTCTAATTTAATTATTTCAATAGTTACCTTTATAGTAGGCATTTAAACCCAAGGATGGTGTTCTTCTCCCGCCTAGATTCTCTATCAGTTTAAAATAAATTCACCTACACATCAATTTTTTTTTAAAAATAGTATTAGCATCTTTGCCACCTCTAATAATATTACAAAAATTAAAAGTGATCTAAAAAACTGAAATATTCCTAAAGAACACTTTAAAAAGACCTATAAAACAGGACACTTTAATTTTATAAAAAATTAATAAAATCAAAGAAGGTTAGTGAAAAAGATAAGAACAATTAATACACAAAGAATGTATTATTTTGATAGTAATCTTTAAAGTAGATAATTAATCCCAAAGATGGTGTTCTTCTCCCATTAGTTTCTCCCTCAATTTAAAATGAGACCACCTACAAGACACAGTCATTTTATTAAAAAATATGATATTATAACTTCCGAGTATACTATTTTCATTAATAAAAATATTGACACTATTAAACTGTTAGCAACTAATTATATTAATAGGTATAAGAAAAATTGTAAATTTCTTGATATACTTGTCCGAATAGCAGTCAACCCACTATATAGATTGAATTTAGATGTACCCATATGTCTTCTATTAAGAGACAATAGGTTATTAAATTTTGATGATTCATTATTAGCAGTAGTACAAAGTAACCTTGCCAATGGATCGATATACTTGAATTGTTATTCTAATTATTCATCAAAACATAATTGATACATTAACATTAACTATTAAAACTAAAAATATGAATAGTAAGGCTAATACTAGAAAAATAGCCATAATATATAGAATATATTATAAATTAATAAAAACTACCTTAGATCCTAAGGCTCAAATGGTAAGAAAAGAAAAGTCGTGGAATGAAGTTATGAAAATGCAAAAAGAAATGGGGTTTCCGAACAATTCATAAAAAGTAAATAATGGGCTAAGTTATGAGCACGAAAGAAAATGATATAAGAAAAGAAAAGAAAGTGTTGTGAGCACCACATTTCATGAGGATAAAAGTCACTAAGACTAAATGACCATACCTTTACACTTAGCCCTGTTACAAGCCTTGAAAAACCTTTTTGATCTTGAGTGAGCTGAAACAAATGTTGATTGAAAAATACAGGCAAACATATGAATGAAATCACGCATATGTTTCATCTTTGTGAGTGTGAGCATTGAATATGATTTCGAAACTTAAATTCTTGAATCATTGTGTGTGAAATAGAATCATTCTTTGTGTGAGGGAATTTGAACACTGTTGTTGAGCTTGAACATGCATTTGAAGCAAGTATTGTGCGCTTGAGAATCTTCGATAATGGAGTATTACAACTTGAGTCTTTTAGTACACAATTGATCCTTGCATGAGCAAGTTGAGTCTTGTTGTATATACTAATGAATGATTCTTGTGTAAAACTTTTTGAGACATCCTTTTTGAATAGCTGGACTTGAGTTTTACTTGAGGACAAACAAAAGTTTCAGTTGGGGGTGTTGATGAGTCGAGTACACAATTTGAACTCATTTAGGCTATATTTGATAAATTTAGTGTCCTTAATTGCATATTTTGTCTCAAATAACTGATGAAAAATCTTAAGTTTAAGGTACTTAGACTTGGAGACAAAAAATTGATACAATTAAGCAAAAGGAGCAAGGTAGCTGAAAGAACGAAGAAAAGACGGCTTCAGGATCGCCTAATCCATTAGACGAGTTGCTAAATGACCTTATTCTCGCCTAATGTTCAAGTGTGCTGAGCCTTGAAGGAAAGGATCAAGTCCTCGGTGAAAAGGAGAAATAGCGTGCAAAAAGTTCTGCGTAGCAGTACTATATCGCCCAATAATTCAGAACGCAAAGGTGTTGAAGGCTTAAGAAAAACGACGATGGAAAATACCCAAGGGTGCATCGCCGAGTTGACCAGCGATCCCAACTAACAATGCCGAGTTTGTCACATTCGGGGAGCACCCCCTAGACGTAACCGGCGTCGTCGTCCTCTTTGAGGACTAAGACTAGCCTCTAAGCTTACATCATTACACTCATAGGTCAAAATTAGCGGAAATTTAAAAAACTTTTTACTACTTCTACATTGAGGTTTACATAGACCTCTACATAACATAATAGATATATAATGTAACATAGTCTCAAAAGCATGTCTCATCTCATAACCATCTAACACGAGTATATCAAATTGGGCCTATACAATATGACCACATATAGGTCATACAATGTTTAGTACTCAAATGAAAAGGAAAGAAACATAAGAGTCTTAAAAACTAAAGCAACATCATAGGCTTGATAGTGGCATTGCCCTAGGAAAGTGAGGACCAACCCAACTTGGATGGTTAAGAATTCCAAGTCTTCTTCAAAGTCATCTCCAAAAATCCCTTTAATGACCGGAACCTAAAATATTGGGGAAAATAAGAAATGGGGTTAGTACACTACTTGTATTGAGTATGATCATATGCACACATATCATGAAAACATTGTAAAAAGGACATTTCGTTAAAGGATGCAGTTTAGTTTGAAAAGCTTTATGCACCTTCTATAAGACCATACGAATCAATAAGACACATTTATTAAGTATAAATCATGTACATTACAAGACCAATAATACTAAGTCTAGTCAAGTCAACATGCATATCACATAATTGGACACATAGTCAAGCAACTCTATCATCAAGTTATAATAGTCACAAGCATGAATAAGAGTTCATTATAATATAACAAAAGTAAGACAATTACTCATGACCCCTATCAAGTCAACAAGTGCAATGAACAAACAAATTTCCATAACCTTACTCAATCAAGTAACCCAACAAGAATCATGACCAACATCCCACTTCATGAAGCATGGCATTTAAGAGTGCATATTATCATACTTAACAATGTAGACAAACACATATTCATAAGTGAAACTAATCAATATATAGTATCAACAATGTGCAAGGTCATTATATACATATCCTGTACCATTATAAGCATATACATACATAATAACATCCTCCTAAGACTTCCTTCAAGGCTAACTAGTGCAATGTTTAGGTAGAGTCCCATACCCCTACCTATACTAAGTTAAACCCTTTAGGTTATCTTAGTTAGAGTTCATTCCTTTAATTCATTTTACCTTTTGGGAACATCTTGCCTAAACCGACATAAACCACATGAGCTAATGTGGAATCCGGTATTATGGAACCCTAAACTAAAGGAAGGCGGACTACTTTCCAAAGCAATGCCAAAACATGAACATAGCAACTACGTAGATCCACTAGCTAGTATTCCTATGGGGGCAACATAGTTAAAGAACTAGGAAATAAAGTTAGGACCCTCTTTATGCTACATGCATTATTGTCTCCAATCTCAAGAGTAAATTTGTGATCCTACCTTACCTATGTGGGAAGGGACACTCCTAACTCTAGCTCACTCGGTGGTAAGCTAGAGTCCTTTTTGAAATGTCTTTAATGTCTTTATTAATCATAATAGCTTAATGTAGGTCATAGTGTCTATGCCTTGTATCATCATCATCGTCATCATCATCATCATCATCATAACTCAATAAGAATTGCATGAGTATAGTCCTTTTGTTACAATTCATATAAGTGAGGTTAGCACATTTACATATCACTTCATAATAAAGCACATTGGTAAATCATTCACCATCCTTATAACATTACATCTTATCCAACACCTCACAAACCATAGTCAATACATTTAAATTCAACATCATACCAACCCTATCAATCCTACTACCAGGCATACTCCAATACAATATCATGACTTAATCACAATTAACCATAATTGAAGTAAATAATAGGGATCAGAAGACTTATCAAGTCTCCTTCACAATTCATCATCAAAGTCTTACCATCAAACCTTAATGCAACCAAATTGGGGTGTATTATCATCATATAACCGTAACATATATGATAACAAGGCTAATTGAATCACTACATCACAATCCAACACTAGCTCATAACTTAAGACAAGAGACATAGATCACAATCATAATCTAAATAAATTACTCAAGAACTAGCATGATAAGACTATAATTAACCTAAATATATTCATGATTGATACAATAACATTACCTAGTAGCAATTCAACCAATAACAAAGTCAATCGAACCAACATTACCCAATTCATATCAAGATCATAAACTAGGGGTAAGTGGAATAGGTTATCTTCTACAAACTAGACCAATTCATCAAGATATAACATAATTGAGTTAAAATACATGTTAATATATCCAAAATAAATCATAAACACAGTAATTCATAACATCAATTTCGTATTGGATGAAAATCCACTTGAAAATTCAACTTTTGAAATCAATTTGATGGAACCCTTTGAGGAAAGAGGTCTCAAAGGTTAAAGAGATCCCATACCTTACTAATTTATGAATATTGACGGATAAACTTGACCCTTTTCATCCCTTGAACCCACGTCTAGCTTGGTCTTCAATGGGGTTTCTTTGGGAGAGAGATGTTAACTTACTTAATTAGACCTCTATTAAACCCTAATTAAACTCCTAACTAGTCCAACTAATTAAAATTACTTAAATGAAAACATGGAGTAAAAACCAGTCATCAAGACGACACCACGATCGATGGATCGTGGGTCAATCGACGGCCACTATGCACCTATGTGCTTTGCATCCGTCAATGAGTTCAGAGACTATGAAAAATGATCCTTCCAAGATTTTGTCTAAGTGAACATCGACGGTGGACTCAACGCCCCGTCGATTCACCAACGGCCCGTTGGTGGCATTCGTTGATGACACTGTCCTTGACAGTCTTTTGGTCACTTTTGCAAAGGTCCTCCTCAAGGGCCCTTGGTTGGTCCTTGAGGAGTCGTGCCTAGACATTTTGACTATGAATTAACTCTAATACATGTTATACACCCTTCCACCAATTTTCATTATTTTTCGACTCCTAAAAGCTAGTCAAATAGGATAAGACATGCTACTACCTCATTGAACTAGTTTCCGTACGTCACAGACGTTCTTGGATGTTTTGGTTTCGATAATTCCTAAATGACTTATATTCATTTAGATATACCTTAAAACAGTTTTTAATCCTTATTGACACTCATGTTAGACTCTAAAACACATCTTAGATTTTCGAAGTGTTACTGAGTTATCCTTCATAACACAATTTTTGACAACTAAAAATACGTTTCTAAATTCTTAGTTTACAATCTAAACTTTGAATATTAATATATATTTTTCATTTTTGTAGTTTTAGTTCTTAGAGTTTTGGGGAGATATTGTTCTTGAGCTTTGAAGATTTGAAAGTTTCTAACTCCAAAAAATTGGAAGTGGGTATTGAAGAATCTTTATCTTTGACGTGTGTAAAAACTTTTTCTATCATACATAGTTGATGTAAACACTTTTGGTATCGATTTTTATGTCTTTACCATGCCTAGCTAAAATCCAAGTTCTTGGGGTTTGATTATTTGAATATGGGTTGAATTTAATGTTGGGTCTTGCTAATTAATAATTAATTTTCTGTTTAAATGAGATTTTATCCACTAGTTGTGTTTGAACTTAATGGGATTGTAGTTGCAAATATAATTTTAACTTCGTATTTTTGGGTTGCTTGAGAGAGAGGTTTTAAATCCAAGACTACTCAATCAATAGCCTAAGGTTATTGAGCTGTCGTGGGTTCAGCTCAAGATAGTGAATCCAAAGATTCTCTCCCACACATTTAGCTTGAGAAAGTGAATGGGCTAAGACAAAAGCTGGAGTAGTTGAAACTTATCAGTGTTCAAGAGAAACCGATTCGATTCGGGATAAATTGTTAGAGAGAAAATTACCCCTACTAAAGTCTAGCTTAGTTACAAATTTATAGTGATTTAATATCAACAACATGTACCTGGTTGTTTATTTTAACCCATATTCCTATCACATCCCAAGAATTCGTCTCCATATTCGTATTTTATTCTTGTTGTTTTAGTTTATAAGTAACTCTAAACCCCCCTTTTTGATAATTGACACTTGTGTCAACCCATATATTTATTATACTTTCATTCATAAATGTTTACAACTATGATTGATTAGGACACATTCACATTTGGCTATTTGATACTCGACTACATACCACTCTCGGTGGGAACGATCCTAACCCATTCGGTTGGGTGATATACCGACAAACAATCATTTTTACTCAAACAAAAAGTAGTTTCTTGATACGTCGAGTCACCTTCTCAACATCATCACCAACATCAATTCAAACACTCATAAATATCTTAGGATGCACACTGTGAATAGGCTCACTACTCGGCAACTTGGGTGAAATAAAGGTAGGTACATCCTATAAATGAACCTCATCCCATCACATAGAAATATCTATGAAATACAACTTAGTCTCCTCCACTTGGAAGGTATAAAGCTCATCTTTGATTGTGTCTAATGAATCTAAATAACCCTTGACATTCTCTTGGAACTCAAGTCTCACAGTGAATTTTAGCCAACATCACACAATCACCCTCTAACAGACTCTGAAACCAACTCACCATGTCTCTCAACGGAGCAAAGTCTATCTGAATATCCCTATCAATGATCCAATGGATGTACTCTTAAGCCGTGCGACACTAACATCTGTTGAATGGGCTAGACTTCCCATCTGATAAGTCATTGCCTAGGTTTAGGTGGATGGGCTATAGGAGCAAGGTTAGGTGTCACAATAGAAGTACCAGCAAATACGTAAGTAGTAGATGCATAGGTCATAGAAGAATGAGATGATGTACTTGTGTCACGCCCTGAGCTTACACCCTAGACGTGGTCGGAAACCAATGACTTACTTAACTCAGCGAAAGACTGAACTCATTATCAGAAAAAAAATTCTCAAAGAATTACTAAAAGTAAAGTAATTTGACCAAAATGACATTTAAGTCTCATGATAAATATCTATAAATACATGGAAACTCAAACTGGGCTATCTGAATGACTATTTGTCTATGAAGCCTTTATAATACTAAGATGAATGTTGGGACAAACCCCACAACTCTATAAACGAAAAGATTGAAAAGCATTAAAAGAATCCTATGAAATGCAAGGAGGCTCACCACTGACTCTGAGTTCTCAAACTTGATTAACGAGGCGCTGGATGCCGATCCTGAGTACCTGCATCTACATAAGAAGACGATGCAGGCCAACTGACACTAATACATTGAATGTACGAGTAAGCAAGTTGGAGTGCTAAACAACAACTTAATCTTGAAAGGAATAAGAGAAAACTTACCTTGACTTTGCTCAACTTTTGGATTACTGAACTTAACATAAGGTAATAAAACACATGAGATATATATACAACTTTGTAAAATAGTTAAACAACTTAGTTCGTTAAACAAAATGCAATAACAAACTCAATTGTACTTATTTATAAAAGTAATATAGTTTCTGCGGGAGATTCTCTAACCGACAACCATAACTATGAGCCTAAGAGATGGTACAACGCCTTGCCACATGTTTCAAGAGGACCGTCCTATACATTGCCGTCAGTATAGAACCTGAACACTAAGTGGATCCACTAGTCTATGCTAAAAAACACTGAGGAATCATCTAAAAAGTATGACCCTTCTATTGTCCATGTTGGCTACATGGTTTACGGGGGCTTGAGTTAATATGAACTCACGTCCCCATATTGGTGCTCAAATACTACTTCAAAAATACTTAGCTCATATGTTTTTAAAAACAATTTCTTCTCTGGTTGAGGTAATTTCTCAAACTTATCTTTAAAAGCTCTCTTGGAAGTCATAGTTTCTTTTTCACTAAAACTAGCCAAAGTCTCTGTTGGAAGTCTATATTCCTTTTTCGTGATCAAAATATGAGAAAATATATAACTCTTAGGAAATATTAGTTCCCTTATAAATTTTGAAAAATGAACTCAACTCTTCACTCTTTGCTGAACTTGAAACTCTTGACTTTAACTCGACCCTTATGAATACTAAGTTCCCTTATATTTCTTGAAGGACACTTCAACTTTTACTTTTACTCTGACTTGAAACTTGAGACTTAAAATGAATTTAAAACATTTAATAAAGACTCTTTAAAATTTTAAGAAACTTTATGTTGACTTGCTTTTTAACTTCTAGACTTAACTCTTAACTCCTTTGACTTTGATGTTAACTTTTCTTGACTGTGATTATGGATTCTAGGTTTTGATTTAAGTTCTTTAGTTACTTCTAGGTGTTTATAAATCATTTGAAGTAATTATAATCATCGAAAGGTGTCAATGTACCTTGGAAGGACTTGAAAAAGGGTAAACTACGAAAACTGGACGAAAAACGCCGATCCGGGTGCACTGGTGGCACGCCGCTCCAGCCTCAGTTGACTGAGGCTTGGTTCTGGCACACTGGAGGTGTACTGCAGCAGGCCCCAATTGACAGAAGCCCACTTTTGGCACACTGCAAGCGTGATGCGTCTGGCCTTACCCAGGTGAGTCTGATGAACTCTTCAACTCATTTTCTGGTTTCAAATCGTCTAAACCTCCATTGTTTCATCCTCAAAACCTAGGATAATCAATACCTTCAATACCCATCATATCTAAACCCAAAACAACATCGTAAACTACTAATCAATATCAATAGGCATGCAATCAACTCAACCAAAAAGGATTCTACGAGCTTATCAAGAAATCACTTCTTATCATGTAATAAATTTTAAAACTTATTAACTGAAACAAGATGGGTGCCGATGAATTAAAACAACATGAAAGATCTTACACATCTTGATAGGGATCACTCCCTATGAATTCCACTCGAAATTCCGTAGCTTTCTTGGCGAAACCTTGATCTTTCTCCCTTCTCCTTCTTCTCTTCTTTTTTCTCCCAAGGCCTAAGCGTGAATTGATTTTTCTAAAACTGACTTAAGGCTTATTATTTTACTCGTAATAAACCCTTAAAATTAATTAGAAAATAAATGGGTGAAAAGACTAGTTCGGTCTTACTTAAATCCTGAATTGGACTTTCCTCATTTCAACAACCCAACTTCCGATAGGCACATATATCTCCCTCATACGATGTTAAAAATGCGCAAACTTACGGTTTCAAAAAGATATATTCAAGGAATTTTTAACCATTTGAAGAACTACCTCTAACTTCTCCTGAGCTAGAGGTTATGACAGTTTGAAAATGACCAAAACTCACTTCTTAAACTTAGAAAAATTTCTAGATTTTTGTGATTATTCTTAGTTTCTTTGCTTATTCCTAGTTATTTCGAGTTATGAGATGTTACAACCTGCCTTTTAAACAAAAAGAACAGGTGTGTTAGCCTCAGCTGTTATTGTGGTGGGATTAACCACGGTCGTCATGTATGGTGGTGGCAGCTTTCTCCAAGCTACATCATCCCATAAACACCCAGTGTCAATCCTGCTAATGTCGTTGGAAGAATCCGGGGTGACTCTGTCATATGTAGCTTCCCTACTTTTTCCTTTTCACATAGGTTTGTAATCAGTATTGGAAACGGGAGAGATGTCTGCTCCTATCTATCCCTCATCAATATATCATCAATTATAATCACACCCACATGAATAATCTTCTATTAATGATCATACCCACCAAGACCTCCTTGAGATGGCAAAGGATCAAATTATTTTGCGAGGGTATTATATTGTTATTGATGAAGCCAAACAAATATCGCGATACCGTATTCAAATCCTTCTTCTCAATTTGGGCACAATCATCCATTTAGAACGGAGAAGAATAAAAAATCAATGGAGCCAACCAATGTTTTAAGAAGTCTAAGTGATATCGTATTGAGAGTGAATACTAATCTGATTGAAATTTTGAGCAATCCCAGTGTAATGTTAATTGCCCCACCATCGCATTGTAGTTTCTTACCATGTACCCCCAATTCTTCAAGCGGCTTTAAAACTGTACATTTCCACTTATTTTAGAGGGACTGAGCATAGGCAGTATAGAACCTAAGCACCCAATAAGTAATTTCGGTTTTTCTTACTTTATGAATCCCTCAAAATTGTGGAATTGAATAATGTCCCTGATAGCTGGGCAGTCGCTCATTACTCCATTTGTAGAGATTTTTCTCTCCTCAAGAATAGTCCTCTCTCCAGTAGCTTTAATCCTATTGAATGCTCTTAGAGAAATAATTGAGAGGAATCTAGGAGTAAGTGCTTATTAAAAGTAGGGATATACCAATTTGGACCTAATCTCTTTTCTTCAAGCATTGATGAAATCATAAAAATTCAATTCTTTGGATGTATTCCTAAACTTTTGACCAAAGTAAATTCTTCAAGTTTCAAAGGCTGTAAATCTTGAAAACTTGCACAAAACCCAAATGAACTACCCAATGAGTAAAATGTTAGTCCCATTAAGTCATAAATGACTTTGGGTCTCTACATGAAAGCTCGAAATGCTAAAAAAGATTTGAAAAAATAAAAAGGAAATTAACTTGGTGGTCATTATAGAAAAGTTAAGGAAGTCACTATAAAACATAAAGTTCCTCTATATATTAGTAAAACTATTATCGTTTTCACGTTCATTAGAATTTCCTATTTGATTCTTATAATTTTGCTAAACTTTTATGGTCAGAAAAAAGAGAAAAAGATAAAATGAATGTTTATATGGACATCAACAGGTGGACTTGAAAATTTATGCAACACATGTGAATTTAGGAGATTTTGCATTAAGTGTTCTTGTACAATCCTCTTTTTCCTTTTTTAATTTTGAGCTCACAGAGATGACAACAAAGGTGTTCCCAATTCAAGATATTGGGGAATTGGAGGGGGAAGAGTAATTTATTGACTTATTTATTACACTCCCTAAAGTCCTGGGAAATCACTCTAGTCAGAAAGATAAGGTGAGGAATAATTCAAACAAGAGAAAACACATGAAGAGAGACAAGGAGTGGGAATATATATTGGAAACTAAAAGAAGGCCCAAGGTTTTTAAGAAGCTCAGGTTAATTTTAGAGCTCATGCAGGTGGAGCTTCTTCAAGCTTAGGGCTTATTATTGGATTGCATGTTCTGATTAAGTCTAAGACTCTTGCTAGTGTACCATCTGTTGTTTAGGTGACCTCCGAGGTTTCCTTGAGTGCGCCAAGATTACTATCACCAGTATTTATATTTTAAGATTTATCCCCTGCATTATATCTGGATTCTAGATCCTAGAGTCACGAAATACCCAACTCTTAGTACTATATGTGTTGTGAAATCTTGTCTCTAAAAGAACAAAAAAATAATTGCAGTAGCAAAGAGTGATGCATTATAATGACGAGTGAGGATCTCTCTATGACATTGTATAATATTAGACTTTGTTAATGTTCTTAATCATTCTTAGGTATTAATACCCATTTAATGACTGTATCCTTAAAATTGTAATGGATGGTTAGGGAAATCTACGCAATTACTCATTGGGATTTGATTAATTAATACAAATTCTTAATTATGGGCAAATAAATGAGAAATAATTCTAATATTCACTAGTAGATATCACCTACATGTATTTGTGTTTCTATTGTGTGATATCGTTAGTTAAATTTATATTTAAACTAAGAAATGGTAAATATTTTGATCCATCTTTATTCCATATAATACTTCACATCTACTCATGCCATATTTTTTCAAGAATGGACCAAATACATCTATAAAAAATCCTATGAAATGAAAATACTATCCCTAACGATCTTCTCTTATCAGTTATATGAATAATAACAAGATATCATCATTTTGTAGACCAATGAAATTAATAACATTGTAGTTTTAGGATTTGAAAATTTATTAATAGTACTAGTCAAATGGAGGTAAGATTTTTTTTTCTGGTTTTATTTTTCTATTTGAAGAATTCAAGTTGCGTAAACCTATGTTAAAAAGAGGATTACCATCATGTTACATTTGAATTTTTTTAAAAAAAGAAATTGTTTCTGGGTGGAAATTAATTCAACTTTTTATAGACCCTAGAGGTTGTGCCTACTTCTAATAATTTCTTTAGATAAAGAAAACTTATACTCCCAAAAAAATATTACATGTTTAGAAAGAAATTTATATTTATGATAAAATATTATATCACACATAAATTTAACTTAGTGAATGTTAAGAGATGTATGACCACAACCATCATTGATATACTTAGGCAATACATTTGATTGATGGACATTCATCTTTTTCTTTATTTTTATATTTTTGGTATTCCACTACTTTGATTAAGTTCTTAAGATATAAGCAAGTGAACAACTTTCGTCTTTTTTTAAAACCTGGCTCCAATTCCTTAAAAATAGAAGTTCTGATTGACGATGAGACTTTTCATCTCATATAAAATTATTTAGTGAATCATAAGAGATGCTTAACCAAAACAACTTTTGATCATGTTACCAAGTCCATAAGATTGATGAACAAATTTCATTTTTGGGGCATTCTAACACTGTAATGAAGTTCTTAAAATGTAACTTGAAGCATATACCTAAATTACTAGAAAGCGAGCAATTTTGACTTATCTAGTGTAATTCCACAAAATAGGGTCTACAAAGAGTAAAAAGATCTTACCATTCAAATCAACAGTACAAATACATCAGAATAGTTATAGGCTTGACCTTGAAATCTAGTTAGAAGTTGATATACCGTGGTTTCACGGTATTTTTAATGATTTTTCCTTAAGTTTAGTGTGTGTCCAAAAGCCTTTTTGTATTGATTTTTATGTAAGTTTCTCCTTATTTGATGGAAATCTATCCAAAGATGAACGCGGATGTTTTTGAGCAAGAAATGTAGAAAAGTTACCACCTACGGAGCTTATGACGGTCCGTCGAGCTTGTGACGGTCCGTAGGTGGCATCGTGGTGAAGCTGCTTAAGGAAGATGGGGAAATCTTACCTAAGTCTGGGATTACGGAAGTTCATGACGGACCGTCATAGCCACGATAGTCCGTCATGCTGGCTCGTCGCAATGATCAGAGAGTAGTCCCAGTATCCGGATTCAAAGAAGTTTAAGTATTACGGAACGAAGACCTCGACGGACCATCGTGCTTGGAATGGTCCGTCATACCTGTTCGTCGAGGGTAATGAAGAAAGAAGCAGAAAAATTTGTGAAGTATGGGATGACAAAGGCCATGATGGCCCGTCGTGACCACGACAGTCCGTCACGAGGTCGATCGACTCGAACGCGTTTTGACAGATTTTCAGTAATTAGAGTCCTTCTTTTATTAGGTTTTTGTTTTTTATAAATAATTCAAAAAACCTCGTTTTGGGGGTTAGACTCTTTGTTAGTAGACTCTTTGATATTAGACTTTTTGATTGTTAGACTTTTGGAGAATCTTTAGTTCTCTTGTTCAAGTATTGAAGGATTAATTTCAGCAATTGTTACACTTTTTCTGGATTTGATTGTTGGTGATTTTGTTGATTAATCAAGTGAATTTCTGAATTTTATTCTTTCTCGTCAAAGTAAGTGCATGAATTCTTATATTAAATATATGAATATTGTGATTATGACTATGGGTAACTAAACTCCATAACTAGGGTTGTGGGAACCATGGGTGAATAATAAGGTAAAATCTAACTAAAATTACAATTCCAGATTAGTGTCTTGCATTTATTGATAATTCTTTCGTTTAGAAGTCTTTTTAACGGATGGCCAACGTTAGAACTCGCCTTAATGTTACTTTCCGGACCAAGGAGGTAGATAATAGGAAAAGAATTATCAACATAGATTTGGTGTATACTATCTAATAGGCTAATGTCGATTGGTACGAGGTAATAACTTAGTCAAATATCGAATACAATGCTTAATATGAGGTAAAGGTAAGGGTTAGTATAGCAACACACATAGCCGGACCAACGTGCAGAGTGAAATTTCTAGATGGCGGACCAAGAATTTAGAAATACATAACTTATCACTTTGCATGCAAGATACTAGGAAAGAATTGTCATAGTTAGAATTATCAAGTTAGTAACATATGGGGAATACTTAAACCCTATTTACTTTTATTAATCGATTAAACTCCAAGATTTGAATCTGTTAGTTGTTTACTTTACTTTAGTTAGTTATTTTCATTAATTTAGAAATAAAAAAACCCCTTTTATTGTCTTTTGTTTTCTAAGAAAATAATTAACTAAATAATAGTAATAATAGATTAAAGTTAATTCTTAACTATTTTACTCGTGGGAACGATCCCAACCTCATTAGTTGGGTTCTTTACTTGATACGACCGCTTTACTTCTTATTTGAGAAGTAAGTTTGAGCGTATCAAATTTTGGCGCCGCTGCCGGGGAAAGTAGATTTTAGATTAACTTAAACTTATTAATAAAGTGTAGTCGATATTTTCTTAATTTTTTTTATTGTTTTTGATTCTTGAAGAACTATCTTCCTTGCATGCCAAATACACGGAGAGGAAGAGAACCCTTGTTTCCCTACGATCGCGAATTAGAGCGTACACTACTCAATATGAATCGAAACTTGGGTATTAACGATGATACTCCAAACCAGAACATCCCAGCTCCTTTTGATGTTCATGGTCAGTTATTACCCGATGATCCGGGTGAAAATCAACAAAGGGGACAAAATTCTGCTCCACGCCCTCCAGAATACTACAGAGGCTCTGATAATATTGAAGACTCTGATGGGCCACCTGTCTTTCCCCCTCTACCACAAGGCCACACCTTTGTGGTAACTAGTAGTCTTATGGAAATGCTTACTGCTAGAGGTTTGTTTTCAGGGCTACCTTCTGAGGACCCACATGCCCATATACCTAAGGTAAGGGCCGTGTGTAAAAGTTGTGTAGGGAGGCCTGATTTAGATTTGGATGTAATAGGGCTAAGAGTATTTCCTCTCTCACTGACGGGAGAGGCTGCTATTTGGTTCACTGAGCTCCCTTATAACTCAATTTTCACTTGGAACCAACTAAGCGATGTTTTCTTAGCACGTTACTACCTGGTCTCCAAGAAACTAAACAATAAAGACAGAGTGAAAAACTTTGTGGCACTACCAGGAGAGTCAGTTAGTAGTTCTTGTGATAGATTCACTTCATTTTTGAGAAGTGTCCCCAATCACCACATAGATGATGTGTCACTGAAGGAATACTTCTATCGGGGACATGATAATAATAATAAAGCGGTATTGGATACTATAGCGGGTGGTTCTTATGGGGAGTGTCCTTATGCCGAGATTGCTGAAAAGTTAGAGAAAATCTCTCGGAATAATAAAGTTTGGAGTACTAGGAAGTCAGATACTGGGAGAAATACCTTCGCAGTGCAATCCACTCACAACCAGCCACATATGAGATTCATGAAGAGATGGCTTAGATGAGAACCGAGCTTGGGTTGGTACTAAAACATGTTACTAGGGGTGCAGAAAAGATAAATGCAGTTAACTACTAGTCTAAACCACCACCACCAAATGATGAATGTTATTATGAGGAGGATTCCTATGCGGTAAGTGAGCAGACGGGGGGTTTTCGACCGAGTGCCCAAGGCTGAAATAGGAGAATTGGCGCCAAGGTCAAGGAAACCAAGGTCGGATCTATGGTAACTATAACCATGAGGGTCATTATGTCCGAGATAGAAATTACAACCGCGACAACAACTTCAACAGGGGTAACTACGGTAACAGAAATGATAGGAATGGTCGATATGTTCCTCCTCAAAATCATGAAGTTACTACTAGGGATGGTGGAGGTAGAATGGCGCGATTTAAGGATATGTTGCACAAAATGATGAGGAGGTTCGATGCTAGTGATGAGCACACTAAAGAGTTAAGGAGTGATTTAGTGGGTATTGGGAAGCAAGTCTATACACATGTAATATTGATTAAGCAAGTTGAATTACAAATGGCCCAATTATCTGCGACTGTGAACACACGACAACCGAGCACTCTTCCTAACAACACTGTCCGAAATCCGAAAAATGATGGACACTGTATGGCAATCACTACTCGCGGTGGTAAGAAAACCATTGACCCACTTATGCCGTCTAATGAGGAAAAGGTGACAAAAGATAATGATAAAGTTGTAGAGGTTAGTGGTGATATAGAAGATAACACTGGAAAAGATGCTGAAGTTCCTAGAAAGGTAACTCCCATGCCTAGACCACCACCCCCATTTCCTCAAAGATTAGTGAAAAAGACCGAGGATGGTAAATATCGACGTTTTATAACAATGTTGAAGCAACTTTCTATCAATGTCCCTTTGGTAGAAGCTTTAGAACAAATGCCCTGTTATGCCAAGTTTATGAAAGATCTGGTTACAAAGAAAAGATCGGTCACTTTTGAGGATGATGATAGAATGCAGCATTGTATTGCTATTGCTACAACATCTCTGGTACAAAATAAAGAATATCCGGGTGCGTTCACTATTCCTTGTACAATCGGGTTATTACATTTTGCGAAAGCATTATGTGATCTAGGGTCAAGCATAAATCTCATGCACCTCTCGATTTACAAGAAGTTGGGTTTGGGTGATCCAAAGCCTACTGCGATGAGGCTACTGATGGGCAATCGAACGGTAAAACGTCCTAGTAAAACTGGAGTCGTTTATATTTCCGCAGATTTTGTTATTCTTGATTGTGAAGTCAATTTTGAAGTGCCTATTATTCTTGGGAGGCCATTCCTTGCTACGGGTAGAGCCTTAGTTGATATGGAAAAAGGGCAGATGAAATTTTGGTTGAAAAAGGGCTTCAACATTTGTAGGTCCATGAGGCAGAGTGGTGAGCTCCAATCGGTATCAGCTATATCCTACAAAGTTGGTGAGTCATTTGAGACACAAATAGAAGAACGTCTAGGTGTAGAAGCATTAGCGGCAGTGATAATAAATTTTGATAACGATTGCATTGAAGAGTATGAGTTATTAATCGCGGCTCTTGATCGAGGTGATGTTCGGTTTAAACCGAAGAAATATGACTTAGACATGAATAATCGCGAGTCTCCACCCGCGAAACCATCTATAGAGGAGGCTCCAAAATTACAACTAAAAGCTCCCGCACCTCATCTCAGGTATGAATTCTTAGGAAATGGTGACACTTTGCCGGTAATCATTGCATCTGACCTGAATGAACAACAAGTTCAGAGTATGGTGAAAGTGCTAAAAAGGCTTAAAAGAGCTATTGGGTGGACTATTGCGGACATTATTGGGATCCCTCCTGGTATTTTTTCTCATAAAATCCAACTCATGCCCGATCACAAGCCAAGTACTGAGCACCAGAGACACTTAAATCCACCTATGCAAGAGGTCGTGAAGAAGGAAATAATCAAATGGTTGGATGCCGGAGTAATCTATATGATTGNTAAATGGTTGGATGCCGGAGTAATATATCCGATCGCCGATAGTAGTTGGGTATGCCCTGTTCACTGTGTACCTAAGAAAGGGGGAATTATTGTGGTCCCCAATGATAAAAATGAACTTGTTCCAATGAGACCGGTTACTGGATGGAGGGTGTGTATGGATTACCATAAATTAAATGAATGGACCGAAAAAGACCATTTTCCNATGGATTACCATAAATTAAATGCATGGACCAAAAAAGACCATTTTCCTATGCCCTTCATGGATAAGATGTTGCATAGACTTGCCGAAAAAGGGTGGTACTATTTTCTTGATGAATATTCGGGGTATAATCAGATTTCTATTGCACCAGAAGATCAAGAGAAAACCACCTTTACTTGTCCATATGGGACCTTTGCGTTCAAGAGAATGTCGTTTGGGTTGTGCAATGCGCCCGCCACATTTTAGAGATGTATGATGTCGATATTATCCGACACGGTGGAAGATACTATTGAAGTTTTTATGGATGATTTTCTGTGGATACTAAATCATTTGAGTGGTGTTTGAACCATTTATCTGAGGTCCTTAAGAAATGTGAAGACTGCATTTTAGTACTAAATTGGGAAAAATGCCACTTCATGGTGAAAGAAGGTATTGTTTTGGGTCATCGCACTCAGAAAAGGGCATAGAGGTTGATTGAGCTAAAGTCGAGGTAATAGAGAGACTTCCCACACCTATCTCTGTAAAAGGTGTGTGAAACTTTCTTGGGCATGCAGGTTTTTACTGGAGATTCATCAAAGATTTTTCAAAAATTGCACATCCGTTGTGCAAACTGCTGGAGAAAGATTGTAAATTTTATTTTGATGAATCCTATCTTAAAGCATTCGGCGAGCTAAAAGAAAAATTGGTGTCGGCACCTATCATTATATCTCTGGATTGGAACATTCCATTTGAGGTGATGTGCGATGCTAGTGGGGTTGCTCTTGGTTTAGTATTGGGACAAAGAAGGAACAAAATCCTTCACCCCATTTACTATGCTAGTAAAGCCCTAAATGAAGCCCAGAAGAACTACAAAGTGACTGAGCATGAACTCCTTGCAGTAGTTTTTGCGTTTGAAAAATTTCGCTCCTATTTTCTAGGCACTAGAGTTATAGTGCATACTGACCATTCAACATTGAGATATTTGATGGCAAAGAAGGATGCGAAACCGAGGTTGATTCGTTGGGTATTACTGCTACAAGAATTTGGCTTTGAAGTGAGGGATAGAAAAGAGACCGAAAACCAAGTTGCCGATCACTTGTCCCGTCTAGAAGATGAAGCTATGAGAGAGTTAGGGGATAAGACTGATATTGATGATACTTTCCCCGATGAGCATGTATTGGCTGCCTCACAAGACTTGATTCCATGGTTCGCAGATTTTGCGAACTATCTGGCTACTGATATTATTCCATCGGACTTGTCCTTCCATCAAAGAAAAAAGTTCATGTACGATGTGAAGAAGTTCTTTTGGGATGAACCATACTTATATAGGAGTTGTGCCGACGGGCTTATTCAGCGTTGTGTGCTAGAATGTGAGATGTTGAGTGTTTTAGAGTCATGCCATTCCTCACCCGTTGGTGGACATCATAGTGGTATCCGAACCGCTCATAAGATATTACAATGTGGTTACTATTGGCCAACTCTTTATCAAGATGCTCATGAGTTTGCTAAAGCATGTGATAGATGCCAAAGAGATGGCGGCATTTCAAGAAAGCAAGATCTCCCTCTAAACCCCATTCTTGTGATTGAGTTATTTGATGTTTGGGGTATTGACTTTATGGGTCCTTTTGTGAGTTCTCATGGAATAAAGTACATTTTAGTAGCAGTTGATTATGTATCCCTCGCAAACAATGAAGGGAAGAGTGTCACTGCGTTCTTGAAAAAGAATATATTCTCTCGATTTGGTACCCCAAGGGCAATTATAAGTGATGGGGGATCCCACTTTTGCAAAAAATTGTTCAAGGGATTATTGGAGAAATATGGTGTTCGCCATAGTGTGTCCAGTCCTTACCATCCTCAAACTAGTGGGAAAGTTGAAGTATCAAATAGGGAGATCAAACAGATATTGTAAAAAATAGTGAACGCTAGTAGAATGGATTGGTCAAGGAGGCTTGATTATGCTCTTTGGGCCTACCGGACAGCGTATAAGACTCCCATAGGTATGTCCCCACACCAACTTGTATATGGGAAAGCTTTTCATCATCCGGTTGAATTAGAGCACAAAGCCATGTGGGCTATGAAGAAGTTGAAAATGGATTAGAACGAAGCTGCAGAACAACGGTTAACTAGGTTGAATGAACTCGATGAATTTCGCCGGTAAGCTTATGAAAGCTCAGCCCTCTACAAAGAAAATATGAAGAAGTACCATGACCTAAAAATTGAAATGAGAGTTTATGGTTGGGGATTTGGTGCTTTTATACAATTCTAGGTTGCATTTGTTTCCGGGCAAGCTCAAGTCCAAATGGACTGGCCCTTACTTGATTACTCAACTATTCCCTCATGGAGCAGTTGAGTTAGAAACCAAGGAGGGTGTGTGGTTTAAGGTGAATGGACAACGAATAAAATCTATTTCGGGCATGCTGAATCAGCGAATGAAGTGATCGAGTCATACCATCTTGATGAAGTCTGAGTAATCAAGTGTCTTCAGTCGTGCTGCGACGTTAAATCAGGCGCTGATTGGGAGGCAACCCAATACTTATAGTTTTCGTTCTAGTAATGGTAACATTTTATACTAATGGGTTGTAAATTTGAAGGCACATCACCAGGAAATTATGCAGAAAATCACTCTGCAACAGTCACTGACGCATACATCGACGGACCGTCACACATGCGATGGACCTTCGCATGAATCCGTCGTGCCAGGTATATCTTTCATTAACTTCAAAATTAGGGCACAGTTGACGGAACCCATGACGGACCGTCGCAGATGAGACGGACCGTCGTCGGGGACTCATTGCGTCATTAACCAGCATACCCAACCCGACCCGGCTGGGGTATTTTAAAAAATTGTCAACATTTAAAAAACCCCACCCCTTTATTTCACCCATTTCCTTCCCTCTTTCTCCCATTTCCCTCTCTTTCAAACTTCCAACTTCCTACCTCTTAGCTCTTTCAACTGATCACTTCTCCAAATCCCCAATTCCGGAAATCTCCTTTCTACTGGTCGGAGTCTGCTGCTGTGGTTCTGCTCTTGATAACCAAGTGCCTTATTTGCTGTTTTTTCTCCTCTTCTCAGGTATGTCTGATATCTACCCATTTACATTGCATTTTCTTTAATTAGTATTAGCCTATTTATTTTTAGTGGGTCTTCATTCTTTGATCCAATTTTGTGTGACCTAGGTTGAGAATCCTCGAATTGCCTTGTTAAAACTCGAGAAATAGGTGCTTTAGCATTGCTAGTTTGCTAGGTATTTTGGTTAGAAACATGTAGGTTAACACTAAGTAATCCATTTGAGTCACAGGGGACGATTGTGACATCCTCAATTCTGTCACTGAATAAAAGAATGAGATCCCGATTACGGACCGTCCTAACCCCAACGGACCGTCATAGGGTCAGTTCCAGTACCCCACTATTAATTTTATCTAAGTGTCCACCAACGGACACATGCGACGGACCATCGTTCCCACAACGGTCCATCTTGCACAACCGTCATGGTTGTCAGAGACCTTTGTACTAAGGTTCTCCAACTTTTTCTAAGTGTTCTCTGACGGACACATGCGACAGATCGGCATACCCACGACGATTCGTCCTGCACAACCTTCATGGTTGTCAGAGATCCTTGTCCTATGGGTCTCCAACGTTCTCCAAGTGTCCACCAACGGACACATGCGATGGACCGTCGTTCCCACGACGATCTGCCTTGCACAACCGTCATGGTTGTCAGAGACCCTTGTCCTAAGGGTCTCTAACTTTTTCTAAGTTTCCTCTGACGGACATCTACGATGAACCGTCATACCCTTGACGGTCCGTTCTGCACAACCGTCATGACGGTCAGAGACCCCTCTCCTAAGGGTCTCCATACTTTTTCTAAGTGCCCCACGAAGGACATCGACGACGGACCGTCATTGTCACGAGGGTCCGTCCTACTTATCCATCATAACTGTCAGAGACTTTCCTTCAGGGGTCTCCACATAAACGTAGTTGAAGTAAGACATGACGGACCCCATGACGGTCCGTCACATTCACGACGAGCCGTCACCTGGCCCGTCGTGTTTCACTGTTACTACAGAGATGTCATTACAGCTTTGCTCTTATATTTATTTTGTGTCATTTTTGCTTGTCTTGTTTGCTCCTTCTAGTACTAATATTGATTCTTTACAGGTATTATCTCTAATAGGCACCAAAACAAGATCGAGTTTACGCACATGGGCATTCAAAGTCCGTCGGCCCATCTGCCCGACTTGTTATAGGCTCTGATGATGAGCATGATCCCGAGTACTTGCCCCCAGGCACTGCCACTCCATTACGAGCTGCACGTGCAACCAGAGCTACGCCCAAAAAGGTGGCGTCCGACGTAGTCACTGCCTCCCAGTCTGATGAGGAGCGCACACTGATTGACACACCTTCTTTCTCAGCTGTACATGAAGAAGGAGCGTCTGGTTCCTTAGGAGTTACGTGGTCGGAGGAATCCTCCAGGTCCGCAGAAGTCCCTGCACCCGCCACAACTGCACAGTCTGCCTCGTCTGATGAGGCTGACAGTCCTGATTCCACTCTAGGCTCACCGACTGGTGCTCTCACCCCAGTTGCTGACCAGCCCATCCAGTGGTGTGTCGACGGGCAATACCAAGTGTATTCAGACGCCAAGTTTCTAAATGATAAAGGTGTCATGACACGGGCCCTTACTTTGGAGAGGCGGGTCCTTACGAGAAGTTTCCTCACCATGCTAGATATCCACAATGTCTTCACCAGACACCTGCTAGAGTGGATAACTCATTCTTTAGGCCGCTATAGTGAGTAGTTAGTTCCAGAGTTTTATGCCTCTTACGTGGCTACTCTCCGATCACAGATAGATAGGCGGGCTGCCCCCGTCAAACAGGACCCACTTGAGCACGTCCGAGTACGCGGCATACAGGTCGACATCTCCCTGCCCGCCATCCACCGGTATCTGTATGGCGAGGATGTTGATGCCAACAGGACCCCTCTCACTGCCGAGTTCGACTACAGGTGGAAAATTATAAAAGATGGCCAATTCTTGTGTGAGCCATCGTTGAGAGAGACCACCAAGAGGTGGATGGCCATGCACTTGTCTATTGATGGAGAGGGTGCCGACTGGGTAACGGAGTCGAAGGAAGCCATTAAGAAGGCTAACGTGACCTTCGCGGCTAAGTTCTTATGGTTGATTATCCGCCATTGCCTTTCCCCCACGGCTGTTGATAATATAGTCACATAGGATCGCACAGTTCTGATGGTGGCGATGATAGCCGGGTTTGAGGTGGACTTCTCTTGGCTTCTACAGGAGGTCATGCACGAGAGGGCTTTCAAGGTCACAACTACTTACCCTTTCCCGTGCATGATATTTTCCTTATGCAGGTCTGCAGGTGTGCCCATCTGGCACATTGATCAGCTCAAGAATCCACTAGGCACTGTTGATATCGGCCTCATCAAGGATGAGGCTAATGAGTTGGCTCTACGCAGAGGGCCCCGTTCAAAGTTGCGTCCACTTGGTGAAAACCTGGCTGATACAGTAGCACATGCTCGAACGGCTACGCAGGCTACTTCCGAAACCACTGACACTACCCCGGTCGAGTCTATCTCGGGTAGTCGCACTGCCCCTAGCTCCTCTCACTCAGCCCCTTTCCCCTCTCTGGTCCCACTTTCTAGGGTCCAAAAACTAGAGGCTCAGATGGCCACGCTTGTGCATCACATCCAGCCTTGGATACATAGGTCTATTGCTGAGGTGGAGGAGCGCTTGGAGTGTAAAATGATCCAGCACGCAAAGCGGAAGATCGCTGAGGTTCATCAGGGCTTGGACGCTTTTGAGTTGCAGGTGCCAGCCCAGCCAACCCCTCAGGTGGACGCGTCGACTCTTTTGGCTGCAGTTGAGAGTCTGAGAGAGGATATTGATATGATCCTAGAGGTTAGGTTGCCTGAGTCTGAGGCCCCTTTTGCAGATCCTGCTGAGGACACAGTGATGGCTGCCTTATTCGCCACTTCTGAGATTCCACCCCCCCTTAAGAGCATGCCAAGATTCGCAAGGTTCGAGAGGATCATGAGGCTAGAGAACGGAAGAAGGAGCGCCGTGAGATGGAGGCTGCGAGGAGAGCCTCGCTTGCTGATGAGGAGGCGCGTCGGATTAGGACTGTAGAGTCAGCTGCTGGGGCATCTAGATCCATAGATGTGGAGACAGCGGGAGACACTACTGATAGTGCTGTTGCTGATGAAAACACTACTGAGGGTGTCCATACTACATAGGTAGTGGGTTCCGGTAACCGGACCCACCAGCTTGCTGATCGCCGGCACTTTGCGCCCCAGGTTTGCTTCACCTACCACTCTCGTATTTAAGTTTTTTATGCATTGGGTACAATTGCATATCTTTTTGTTGGGGGTGGGGTATATGGAAAGTGAGTGCTAGGGTGAAGTCTGAGTAGGCCAATTCACGATCCTCTTTTGGGGTTTTCTTTCTTGTGTTCTTTTTCCCCAAGAGAGTGATTATTTTGTTTGTTTAACCGGCATGTCTATATCTTATGTACATAGTATAACTCTGAAGCATGATGGCTAAAACAAAAATGATATCATGATGCAATGAAAATGATGCATGGCTAGGCACAATAATTGATAAATGTGTGGTTCTAAGCATGACATAGAGATACACCACTGCATGACACAAGTCTAAGACTCGAACTAGGTGTCTGATAATCTGGTAGAGTAATGAAATGTCAAATGAGTGTGAGGAAAATTTGAATAGTCCACTATTTGTATTGAGCTAGAACTTTCCTGGTTAGTCCTGCTAAAAGTAAGCTGTAATAGACAATTAGGAAATGATCATAGGCTCTTCTTCAATATAGCCAAATTTTAGACTTAAAAAAAACCAAATGAAATTAATCCCTCTTTGATCCAAATGATTTGAACATAAAATAGACCTTTCTTTTTCACCCCAATTGATCTTTTTTGGGAATGATGTGTTGGCCCTGGTCCCTCCTTGGACATGTGCACCTCAGCTTATGCCAAAAGCATAAGTTGAGGGTGGCTAATGCAGTAAACAACCTTTTTGTGGCCCTGACCCAACTTTGGGTATTGTGTACTTTGACTCATGGCAAATCCATGAGTTGAGGGTGGATCTTATGAGGAATGCTCTGGAAAGTGGGGTTGAAAGAACAAAGATAGAGAAAAAACAAAAGTAAAGTGACTCAAGAACGAGTTGAAAGAAAAGTGAAATAAAAAAATATAATAAATACGAGCAAGAAAAGAAAAGAGTCACTTACACAAATGAAGAAAGAAGGGGAAATAGCAAGGTGAAAGAATAGAGAAATTGGGCGAAATAAAATGATAAAAAGTTGTACGTTTAGCCGATATGTCAAGGCAGGAAAAACGTCACTAAAGTATACCTAAATATACCCTACCTTACCCCGAGCCTATGTTACAAGCTAAGAAAGTCCTATCGTGATCCTAAGTGTTGTATGGCGAACTTAAAGCAGTGAAAATAAGGGCAAGCTTATGGCAATATGTATGAATGAGTTGTGAATTTGTTCTGAGAGTGAGTGTTAAAAAGTAATCCTTATACTCAAACTGAAATCATTGTGTGAAAAATGAGGATGTTGTTTTGAAGTGAGGACACTAGTTGCAATACCAGAAATATTAGCACCTCGGTGAGAAATTGAAGAGGATAGGTGTCAGTGTTTGGTGAGTCTGTGTCATGGTCTGATTCCACATAATTCAAGCCTAATAGTGATAACATGCATAAACATGATGAGACTGATTGTGATTGATAGACAAATGATTGCGAAAGCTAAATATAGATACTATTGTACAAAGATTTTGTAGTGAGTCATAGTGCGTCGCTTGAGGACAAACAACGAATTTAAGTTGAGGGTGTTGATATACCTTGGTTTTACGGTATTTTTAATGCTTTTTACTTAAGTTCAGTGTGTATCCAAAAGCCTATTTGTATTGATTTTTATGTATGTTTGTCCTTATTTCCAGGAAATCTGTCCAAAGATGAACGCAGAAGTTTTTTTGAGCAATAAATGCAGAAAGTTACCACCTACAGGGCTTATGATGGTCCGTCGAGCTTGTGACGGTCCGTAGGTGGCATCATAGTGAAGCTGCTGAAGGAAGATGGGGAAATATGACCTAAGTGTGGGATTACGGACGTTCATGACGGACCGTCATAGCCACGGCGGTCCGTCCTGCTTGTTCGTCGCAATGATCATAGAGTAGTCCCAGTACCCAAATTCCAAGAAGTTTTAGTATTATGGAACGAAGACCCTCGAAGGACCGTCGTGCTTGGAACGGTCCGTCATACCTGTTCGTCGAGGTTAATGAAGAAAGCAGCAGAAGAATTTGTAATGTATGGGACGACGGAGGCCATGACGGCCCGTCGTGACCACGACGGTCCGTCGACTCGGACTTGTTTTGACAGATTTTCAGTAATTAGAGTCATTCTTTTATTAGGTGTTTGTTTTTTATAAATAATTCGAAAAACCTCGGTTTTGAGGTTAGACTCTTTGTTAGTAGACTCTTTGATATTAGACTTTTTGATTATAAGACTTTTTGGAGAATCTTTAGTTCTCTTGTTCAAGTATTGAAGGATTAATTTCAGCAATTGTTACACTTTTTCTGGAATTGATTGTTGGTGATTTTGTTGATTAATCAAGTGAATTTCTAGATTTTTTTCTTTCTCATCAAAGTAAGTGCATGAATTCTTATATTAAATATATACTATTGTGATTATGACTATGGGTAACTAAACTCCATAACTAGGGTTGTGGGAACCATGAGTGAATAATGAGGTAAAATCTAACTAAAATAACAATTCCAGATTAGTTTCTTGCATGTATTGATAATTCTTTCATTTAGAAGTCTTTTTAACGGATGGCCAACGTTAGAACTCGCCTTAATGCTACTTGCCGGACCAAGGAGGTAGATAATAGAAAAAGAATTATCAACATCGATTTAGTGTATGCTATCTAATAGGCTAGTATTGATTGGTTCGAGGTAATAACTTAGTCAAATATCGAATACAATGCTTAATATGAGGTAAAGGTAAGGGTTAGTATAGCAACACACGTAGCCGGACCATGGTGCGGAGTGAAATTTTCTAGATGGCTGACCAAGGATTTAGAAATACATAACTTATCACTTTGCATGCAAGATACTAGGAAAGAATTGTTATAGTTAGAATTATCAAGTTAGGAACCTGTGGGGAACACTTAAACCCTAGTTATTTTTATTAATTGATTAAACTCCAAGATTTGAATCTGTTAGTTGTTTACTTTAATTTAGTTAGTTATTTTCATTAATTTATAAATAAAAAAACCCCTTTTATTGTCTTTTGTTTTCTAAGGAAATAATTGACTAAATAATAGTAATAATAGATTAAAGTTAAGTCTGAACTATTTTACTCGTGGGAACGATCCCAACTTGATTAGTTGGATTCTTTACTTGATACGACCGCTTTACTTCTTATTTGAAAAGTAAGAGTACAAATTAGTCTTTTTATATTTTTCCATATAATAAAAGAAGCTCAAATGGGAAAAAAATGTAATAAACCACAAAAATATCTACTCATATTATAAGCAATAGTCTTCATCGTATTTTGATTGCCTGGCCATGATTCATTAAAATATAATTGTTGATGCTCCTATATCTTTATGTACAAAATGTTGATGGTTTCCACTCCATCCTATTAATTACCCTTTGAGAGTGGATTTTTGATAAATTTGAATTCCATATATCATACATTAGAAACAAAAATACATATAGGTGATATCTAGTAATGAATATTTGAACTTTGGTCTCTTTTTTCCCCATAATTATGATTTACTATTAATCAATCAAATCTCAAATAGTATGTATGTATCCTTAATCATGAAGTACATTGTTAAGGAAACAATCATTGGATGGGTCTGCGCATCTATGACAATAGTTGTTCTAGTGGAGGCTGACACACTCAATGTGAGCTCGGGAGCCCCCTCAATAGCTGGTGGTAGATTAAGAATCCATCACAACATGAACTCTACTAATAAGGTCTACCTCTATTGGCACCGAGATGGAAGAAGCTCCACCTGCACAAGCTATGAGCTCATCTAGTTCCTCATCAACCTTGGACCTCCTCTAAGCTTCCAAAATATCTTCCTTCTCCTGGTATCTTTTCACATTCTTTCTCTTCATTGATTTATTCTTCTCTTTGTCTTACTCACGAGGTCTCTTGCCTGAGGCCTAAGGGAAATAACTCAATAAGTCAATAGATGGATCCACCCCTGCAATTCATTGATATCTGGAATTGGGAACACCTCTTTTGACCTCTCTTGTAGATGTATGAGCTCAAAATCCCACACTTAGAAAAAGGATTGTGCATGAGCATCATTTCCCAAGTTAATCTGTTGATGTCCATATAAATCGTCAATTTCTCTTTTCCTATTTTTTCCTGACCATAAAATTTTTAAAAATTTATAAGAATCAAATCGGGAAAGTTCAATGAACGTGAAAATGACTATAATAATACTAACACACAAACACACACACACACTAAGTTCATGTTCCAACTACATAATGTTTGATCAACTTGTTACTTCGAATATGTTGTTTACATCTCGGTGTAACTTGCAAATTAAACAATTTTATGACCATGCGTACATAAATTAAATCTAATTGCCAATTGTAATATTATTTTCTCGAGCTAACCTTCATTGTTTCTTCATTGTTGCTTAATTTCTTCTTTGTTTCATGAACTTCCCCATGTAGAATAAAATTGTAAAGCTCAACCAAAGATCGAAACTTTTTGTTTGTATCCAAATGATGGTAGATCTGTTTGCAACAATTATTAAATATTTATGTTTTCACAATCTCTCCAATGACAACTTAACCAATTTTGTTGGCAAGAAAACATAAATAAATTCAAATTGAACCTACATAATTGATTATTGAACTAGCTAGACGAGAAGTATTCTTGATGATCCAATTTTGTCTTCTCTACTCAAATGTTTAAGTATGCAGGTAAAGCATTTTTTTTATCATCTCATTCTGTAACCAAAGAAGTTGTACATAAGTAATTAAAAATTATCAAAAATTCCTCAAGAAAAGGTAATTATCTGAATGTAATGGGAGCATCAACATTTTGTGCATCAAGAATATTGGAGCATCAATATTCTCTAAAGGATAGTGGTCTGACCAACATAATAAGAAGTTTATTTCTTCTAAATAAAAGTAGATGATTTTGTTGTTTATTGTTTAGTTTTTCCATTTCGGCTTCTTGTATTTTATTGAAAAAAATAAAATTACTAGCTTCTACTTCTACCTTGATTGTTACATTAGGCCTATAACTATTTCTAACGTATTTGTATTGTTAATTTAAATGGTAAGAACTGTTTACTTTTCCTAGACCCCGTTTTGTTGGATTACTCTAGGTATTCAAAATTGCTCGATTTCTAGAAATTTTGATATTTGTGTCAAATAACATTTCAAAAACTTAATAGTAGCGCTAGAATGCAAAAAAAATTGTCCATCAATCTTATTGATTTTGTAACAAGACAAATGATTTCTATGGTCAGGCATCTCTTAAGATTGACTAACTAATTAGATATGAGATGAAATGTTTCATCCCTGATAAGAACTTCTCTTTCTAATGAAATTGTTAAAAGTGATCTCAACCTTAAAATTTATCACAAATTAAATTTATTTTTACTATAGCAATGTTATTTCTTGGTGCATTTTGTCAAACCGAAGATGATTAATTTCCTCTATTCTAACCCAGATTTACTAGAATTTGCATCCTAGCAATCGAAAAGTAATAAAAGAATATTAGATAATAAAGAGGCAAGAATCATGAAAAACTTAGATCTATATAATCTAGTAAAAATAATTGAGATCTTGTTTTATATATAGTTGAATATCATATGGAATAACTTTATAACAAAAGACTTATCATTCCTTAGTTTGAATAAATTTTAATACCATTAACATGCATATTCAAAGGTTCTAAAATGATAAAAGCTCACCAATTTCATCTATTCACCCTTATGACCCTACTCCATCATGATGAATAACCATCATTACAGTCCACCATTATCAAAATCATCATCAACGACTCACAACTACCATCCTCAACCACCAACACAATCAATCACTATAATAAGTAAATAGTAACAGGAGCAACTATTTACAATTATTATTGACATCAATCATCAGTACAACAAAACTTATTTAACAATATCAAGAATCACCATCATAAGTTACCACTATTTATTGTCATTCATCATCATCATTCACTGTAACCTTTTATTAAAAGTATCATCCAGCTATCAATCACCGCCAAACTATTGTTGTTAGCTTCGACTAAAATCGTAACAAATATATCTATTATCCACAACGCAATCATTAGTCAATATACCATCCTTAAGTAACATTCATTACGACAATCACTAGCCATTACAATTGCCAATAACCATATAATTTTGTGAAAATATTTTATTGATGTAGCATTATATTAATTTTCTTTCAATATAATTTACCTAAAATGGCTTAAATGACGCCTATATCAATGCTGAATTTGTTATAACAAACACATACTTTCTGAGGGGCCTATGACTCCTCTGGATATTTTTGTTGAAACATTTTTTTTTGAAATTATTTGGAGAGATTAGTAAAAACCCCAAAACTTTCTTTATGTTGTATGTAAACGCGAATTGATCAGTGGTAAAAATTAAAAGAGTTCAATTATTATCACACGCTTACACTATTTTTTTTTATTATGTTCATTCTCAATAAAAGTGTGAAAAAAACTTCTATCCTGGCAGAGTAATTCAAGGAGAGCTATGCCCTGATTTGCAAAGATAATATATATTATATCAAATAAAAAAGAGAAAGATGCCTCTTCTAAAATGTTTCAATTTTGTTAGTGGAACATGTGCATATGATATGGATGGAAAGGAAAAATATAACAATCTCATAGAATAGTAGAACTTCAACAATACTCACTATAGGAATTACTAAGTTGATCATGTGCATATGATCTTCCACGAGTCAATTCCTAGAAGTGTTTGAAGTCATGACTTGCTATAAGAATTACTAAGTTGAATTTCTATTCCCTATGGAGTTTGTTTTTATTGTACTAGCAGTATTAAATTTTATGGTTTGATGTTATTAGATCTTGAGACTACATCTAAATCCAATTCAATTTTATTTTATGATTTATACATAATACTTTTGGTATATAAAATACATGTTTATTACCCAAAAAAAAATACCACTATATGATAAATATTATATTTTTTATGTCAAAACTCAAAATATTAGAATGCACTTACATTATTAATGTATATGTCAAAACTCAAAACATTAGAATGCACTTACATTATTCCTAAATTTTACTCGGGTGAATTTGGTACAAAGGATAATATTTTACATAAAAATATTTTCAAAAATATTTTTAGGAAAATATGGTTGTTTCTCACTTATAAAAATAAATGCCTCTCGTTCACACTGTATTCAGATAAACTAGGTCCCCCATAAAGTATGAATTTGTTACAATAAATCTTATCATAGTTGAAGTGTCATTTAAGCTATTTTTCATAAATTTTAAATTATTAATTTTTTTCAATATAGAAATACTTTTTATGAATTAATATGTACATTAAAAGTATTATTATTATTCAAAATTTAGATGTTAATACATAATCTTAGTGTTGAGGTGTGTAACACCCAAAAACAAACTAAGGTGAAATTGAGCTTCGTGAATGTTTCTTCAATTAATTTTTTGTATTAAAATTAGTTATAATGATGTCCTTAGTCAGTGCGTGAAGTTTGGAGGCCAAACGTCCAAGAACTTCCATGACGTTCGAAAGATATGCCTTAGATTGTGCTTGTGTGTCTTCATGCATTGTAGTGAGTTTTACATGTTCGTTTTGGTTAAAATGTGTTTGGGATGTTACTAATACCTAGATGACTATGTTTAGGGGTTTAACGTCCGGATACGATCCCACCTAGGACCCATGAGGGTCCCTAGAGAAGGGACAAGACTTAGACCCAAAACTTCCTAGACAATTCCCATAAACAAACAAGTCGACGTCTAGTTGACCAATTGACGGATCGTCAACTTGGTCCATCGATTGGACCTGCAGGTCTGCAGGTTATGAGGGTTGCAGACCCAACCAACGAACCCTCACCATTGGGGCATCGTTTGACAAATGGTCCGTTGGTTGGGAGTCACTGGTGTTGCCTGTAAAAAGCTGTCATTTTTTTGTTTTTTGCTTGGTGTGTTTTGCAGTATGGGTACTATTGGCCCAACTTTAACCAATATACTCACGATTTTTCCATCTCATGTGATATGGGCCAAAGAGATAGAGGAATTTCTAAGAGGCAAGAGCTCCCTTTAAATCCCATTCTAGTGATTGAGTTGTTTGATGTATGGGCATTGATTTTATGGGCCCGTTTGTGAGTTCTCATGGGATGAAATTTATACTTGTGGCGGTGGACTATGTGTCAAAATGTGTGAAAGCCATAACACTTGCCAACAATGAACGGAAGAGTGTCATTGCATTCTTGAAAAAGAACATCTTTTTTAGATATGGCACATCTAGGGCCATTATTAGTGATGGGGAATCTCATTTTTGCAACAAGTTGTTCAAAGGGATATTGGATAAATATGGGGTTCGCCACAATATAGACACTCTGTACCAACCACAGACTAGTGGGAAAGTTGTGGTGTCCCACAACAAAATCAAGCAGATACTGTCAAAAACGGTGAATGCTAATAGAATGGATTGATCAAGGAGGCTTGATGATGCTCTTTGGGCCTACCAGACTGCATACAAGACCCCCATAGGTATGTCTCCTTACAAACTTGTATATGGGAAGGCCTGTCACTTGTCAGTTGAGTTAGAGCACAAGGACATGTGGGAAATAAAGAAACTGAAGATAGATTGGAATGAAGAAGTGGACCAGAGACTTAACGGGTTGAATGAGCTTAATAAGTTTCGCCTAAAAACATATGAAAGTTCATCCATTTATAAAGAGAAGATGAAGAAGTACCATGACCAAAAGATTGAAAAGTGAGAATTTGTGATTGGGGACTTGGTTCTTCTATTCAATTCAAGGCTATGCTTGTTTCCAGGCAAACTCAAGTCCAAGTGGACTGGGCCATTCCTTATCACTAAAGTGTTCCCTCATGGAGCGGTTGAGTTGGAGAACAAGGAGGGTGCAAAATTCGCGGTCAATGGGCAAAGAATCAAGATCTACCTAGGGCATGCGGAGAGTGTCGATGAAGTGGTTCAATCATATCTCCTTGATGAAGTCTGAGTAATCAAAGATCTTGCATTGTGTCGCGACGTTAAATCAATTGCTTCTTGGGAGGCAACCGAAAGTGTATCCTCTAGCAAAAAATACATTTTTCTTTTCTTTGTAGGAATAATTGCATTCCCTTATTTCATTTTTCGTTTACTCATCTTCATGCGTCATATTTTTTTATTGTGTTTGATAGAAAGTAGTTTAGGTTCCGTGTCTCAAAAGTGTCTAGAAAAACACCAAAAGAATAGCTTAATATGTGTTCAATGTGCAGGGAACAAACCTAAGAATTCTGCAGAAATTGGTCTGGTGCACAGATCTATGGACCAATCAATGGGTCGTCGTTTAATCGGCGGACCGTTGATGGTGTCCATAGTTCCCAGGTATGTCTTTAAATTTTTTCCAAGTCTTCATGAGATCGATATTCTAGTCGATGGTCAGTCGAATGACTTACGGACCGTCAATGGGGTATCGTTAGTTCAAAGAACCAGTGACCCAACCCGACCCAACCGACTATATTAAAGACAAACCTTTTAGTTAACCTCCAAAGATCTTTTCAAATTTCCTCCGAACTGTTTCCCTCCCCTTATTCCCTTCCTTTTCCATTAACTCCCCACATCTCTCTCTTCCATTTTCTTCACAATCCCAAACTCCCACAAAATCCCAAAACCCTACCCTCCCCAGATTCTACTCTGTCTCCCTTATTTTCTCCATTCGGTGTTCGAAGGCTGGTACGTAGGTTGGTTGTTGAGAAGATCACCCACTCAATCACTCCACTACTGATTTCAGTTATTACAATTACCTTAGATCAATGAATTGTCGTTCATTTGCTGTTGGAAACATAAATTTTGTATGTGGTTCTTGACTTAGGGACAAAAATTGCATGCTAACTGGTTAAATTATGGGTACTATGTCACTTGGAATGATAGAAAGTAACTGGGTTGGGGGTGTAATCTGTGTAAAAACAAACTGTTTCTTGACATTCCGACTTAGGGTTTAAAAGCATCATAGAATTTGAGATCGAAACTAGCGAAATTTAAACCCTAAAGATGAAGAATTAGTCTTGTACTTGTTGCTAAGTGTTGGGTGAACTTATGATTGGCTTAAAGTTGTCAAATTGTGATTTCTAAAACAAGTCCTGAAACCTATCTCTAACAAACAGCACGAGACCACATCTACGGACCGTCGGTTGATCGCCGGACCGTCGATAGGGTCCGTCGATAGTTAAACTTAAAAAATGCTGAACTTTGAGTCGGCCCATTCTACATGGTCAATTGAGGCCACTGCCTCCGATTCTGGATCACTTGGAGCCACTCTCCCATATGTGCCTGCCCGCCAAGCCTAGTCTGATGAGGCCCAGAGTTCGGAGTCTGCTCCGGCACCCCAGCATGAGGTCCCTGCAACGGTTTTATTGAGCCAAACTGGTGGTGCGTAGATGGCTAGTATCAGATATACATGGATGTAAATGTTCTAAATTATAAGGGGGTGATGACTCGGTTGGTGACAGTCGAGTGGAGAGTTCTTACTTGTAGCCTGCACAGTACCTGAGGTGCATGGCTTGTTTACCTGCCACAGGCTCGAGTGGATGGCGAAGAGTGTGGGTTCATACAAAAGAGGAGATTGTGCATGAGTTATACGCATCATACGTGGCGACTCTCAGAGATTCTTTGGACAGGCGGGCGAAACCTTCCAAACATTACTACTCACAGAGGTTTTAGTTAGAGGCTGCCGGGTGGAAATTTCTTCTACCTCCATCTGTTGTTTCCTCTACGGTATGTCCAGGGGTGCCGCGAGGGTTCCCCTTACTCCAGAGTTCGATTACATGTGGGATTTGGTCAAGAATGGCCAATTTCAGCGGAGCAGAGATCAGAGAGAATCCACCAAGATGTGGATTGCACAATATCTCTCCATTGAAGTTGAGGGAGCAAACTTGGTTTTGGACCCCAGAGTCCTTATCAAGAAGGCCAACCTCACCTTTGCAGCCAAGTTCTTCTGGCTGTTAGTCTGCCACCGCCTATCCCCACGACAGTAGATAATATCCTTACTTGGGATAGAGCGTTCATGGTAACATCACTAGTAGCCGGTTTACATATCGACTTCGCGAGGTTGTTGACCTCTGTGATACATGAGAGGGATTTTAAGACCTCTAGTACTTACCCGTTTGCCATTCTGATTTTCCAGTTATGCAGGGATGCTGGAGTGCCACATCGGAACTGTGATGTCCTCCGTACTCCGACTGGGACAGTGGATATAGGTCTCATCATGGATGAGGCCAATATGGCTGTACCACGGCGAGGGCCCAGAGTTGATTTGCAGCCGCCGAGTGAGAACTTAGCGGATACAGTAGATTTAGCCCAAGTGGCTGATTCTGCCACTTCAGAGCCCACAGATACCACCTCGGCTGAGTCTGCCCCTGGCACTAGTCCTGATTGCTAGGGTCCAGAAGTTACAGGCCTAGATGGCCACTTTGCTGCTTCATATCCATCCTTGGATGCAGAAATCTATTGCCGAGGCTGAGGACCGGATTGAGAAGAGGTTGGCTCAGCGAACGGAGCGGAAGATTCAGGCGGTCTACCAATGCCTAGATACATTTGTGCCACGAGTTCTAGCACGCCCAGCCCCCACCATTAATGGTAACCCTCTATCACACTTTAATCTCTTGAATCAATACGTTCTTACACAATCAAATTTTGACTTGTGTCAAATTTGAAAAATATCAAAAAGAAAAACAAGTTAAAAATATTCAAGTGAGTACTAGGTCTCTTGTAAAGTATGAGTGTTTAGGCGTTATTTTAACAACTTTTCTAAATTATACATTTATTATTTTTAAAACATTCATATTTGTAACGACCTATTAAGTTGTGATACATCGTTATTGTCACATCCAAGAATACCCCCTAAACGTAATCGGCATCGTCATCCTCTTTGAAGACTAAAATTAGCCTCGTAGCTTACATCATTACATTCATAGGTTAAAATTAGCGGAAAATTAAAACTTTTCATACTACATTGAGGTTTACATAGACTTCTACATACACATAGTGTATATATATATATATATCGAATAGACCCTTCATATAGGAAGATTACTTAGTCTTCTACTTTTATTACACATAGATAAATAGAAAATAACATAGTCTCAAATAGTCGTCTCATCTCATAAGCATCTAATAAGAGTATATCAAATTGGTCCTAGCCCATACATCAATGAAACAAGACCACATATAGGTCATACAATGTTTAATATCCAAATGAAAAGGAAAGAAACATAAGAATCTTGAAACTAAAGCAATATCATATTATTGATAGTGACATTGCTCTCGGAAAGTGAGGACCTACCCAACTTGGATGATTAAGAACTCCAAGTCTTCTTCAAAGTCGTCTCTAAAAGTCCTTCAACGACCGGAACCTAAAATTTTGGGGGAAAAGGAAGAAATAGGGTCAGTACACCACTTGTACTAAGTAGGAGTACTTTGGGTTTTTGTTTCAATCTTGGGTCAAGAGCTTTCTCTTGGTGTTCCAGGAAATAAGATACAATAGCACAATGAATAGATGAGGAAAAATTCATTGTTGCAATAATAGATATAAATTAAGCACTGTGATTGAGGAAAATCATGTGTGATGTGAATACGAAATAAAAAAAGCGATTGAGGGTTATAATGATAACCAAGCTGCAATTTCTATTGCTTATAATCCAGTGTTTCATGGGAGAACAAAGCATTTCAATGTTAAGTTGTTTTCTAAAGATACATGCATAAAGATTGATATGTGAAGCTTCTTTACTATAAAAGTAATGAGCAGGTTGCTGAAATTTTCACCTAGCCCCTTCCCTTCGGCAAGTTTGAGTTTGTTTTAGAATGAAAGTAAGAATCTTCAGATCATAAAGCAAGGAGGAGTTTTAGTCTCTATGTTTTAGTACTGCAACTTTCTTTATTTAGTGTAGTAAAATAGTCTTCTTAAAAGGACTTCTTTTATTAGTCTTTAGGATTTTGTGTATCTTTAACAGATTCAGTGCTGATATTTAGGTAGTTGAAGTTAGTGTTGTTTTACAATGTAAGTCTTCATTGCTGTGAATAATAAAGACTTGCCACTTCAAATTCAAAAGCTTTCATCTTTCTAGTTCTATAGTCATTTTTTTGTATATTTTTTCCTTGATATTCATAAGTATCATGATGGTTTTTTTATGGTTTTCACTCAATTTTTCTAATTCTTTTTAATATATTTATTCATTAAAAAGCTTAAGAGTTGTAATGATATATATAATAGATTATCAATGCTAATTCAATGTTTGTTATAGTATTTTCAAAATAATTATACGAAATAAATATCTATTAATCTAAGGTGTTCATCTAGGTATAAATGGCTCAGTGGATGTGGAACAAAACATTTGTGTAAAAACTTGAAAAACTAGTTTCTCTTTTCTTAATTTTACAACATTGAATAATACCATATAGACAAAGTTATCTTGAATGACCTAACAATTTTTTATATGAGGGTAGACTTAACTAAAAAAAGATACAACAATAGAAGAAAAAGATCTATATATGTCATATCTACTATTTGGGATTACAATTTCGACTTGTAAGAAGTAAGATATTAGAACTACAGAGCCCACTCAGACCAAAAGAGCAAGACTTGCGGTCTTGGACACTTAACAAAGCTCTTAATGAGAGCTATCCACCCTCACCTTATTATTCTCTCCTTAGCCTCTATTTTTAGAATGTACAAGTAAGGAGCCGGTGAGATCCACCCCAATTAGTGCAATTAGATAGTTAGAGTTAGTAGTTTCTTCAAGAATTCTAGAAGGAAGAGTATTCTTTCATAAATATCTCTCTCTCTACACACATTCATTCTCTCGCTCTCTCTCTCTCTCACACACAGACACACATATATCATCAAAAAGTAGTTCTAGTATGTATAAAAGAAATATTGCACATGATTTATAAGGAATAAAACTGAGTACCTTAAAATAAAAAGAAGTTCTTAAAAACTTACCTTAAAATCATAACTTTCGATATATAAGTGTGATAAAATATATGGGAACATTAATTAATTTGCATCTTCATCATTATAAATGTTCTTCTTGTTATCCATAGTCTAGTAGAAATATAAGACATACCTTGTCAAATCTTCTGTAAGACCAAAATATTTTGTGAAATTATAGAGAATATTTTCAAAAGTATATGAAAATTTCTATCTTGTGAATAACTTATATTTACGTGTGAAGTAATAACTTAAGAACATAATGAAAGCTCAAAAATACAAAAAATAGTCAAAGTAAAAGATGTTTGTCCATTAAATGTATGCATTCAACAACAAGATCAATTATATGTCGTTTAATGGTAAAACCTAAGATAATCAATCTCTTTTATCAGAATTTCTATCCTTAATGTAAAAATAAATAAACACAAATGGTTAGAAAATAGAGGGGAAAGTATAAAAAGCATAGATCCATAAAAAAAAAGACTTGTTTCAATCTCTAAGGATTCATTGGACTAACAATTAAAAAAACCACCTAATTTTTGAATTTCTTTCTACACGAATTAATATTTTTAGGGAATTTAGTTTTAAAAACCTATAGATCTAATCAAATTGTTGAAAGTAGCTTCTACCAGCTCAATGGGATTTTGATGTAAAAACTAATATTTATATGTGTTAACACTTGAAAATGTTCTCTCTCTTGCACTAATTCAATATCACTAAATATAGACTTTTCCCAAAAAAAAGCGCATTAGAAGAAAAATATCTATTTAGTTCATATCTACTTTTCGGGGATCTAATTGAGACTTGAAAAAAAAAAGAGACTAAGATAACTAAATAGCAAATTCAGTTGCAACTAGCAAGACCTAAAATCTTGGGCTCTTAACCAATCTTTTGATGAGTGGTATCTACCTTCACCTTATTCTTCTCTCCCTAACCTCTGGATTGCTTGTGGTAAAGCCAAAGGTCAGTGAGATCGCCCCCAATCAGTTGTTTCTTCAACATTTCTAATAAGAGTACCCTTTTAAAAATTTCTCTTTCTTGTGTGTGTGTGTGTGTGTGTGTGTGTGTGTGTGTGCGTGTGCGCGTGTGTGTGTGCGCGTGTGTGCGCGCGCGCGCGCGTGTGTGTGTCTGTGTGTGTGTCTTTGTGTGTGTGTGTGTGTATTTATTTCTTCCAAATTATTTAAATATTATTCCAAACTGTTAGCATACTCGAACGTGGTGCATGTTCCCATAATTATGCCGAAACGTGACAACCGATCTCACTTTTATGTCGAAACGTGACAACTGATCCAAGTTATTTTGTTGGAATGTCGTAACCGATCCCATCAATACACTACAATCACAATTAGAAGTAATCCTCAACATTACATTTAAGTCATGATTTCACGGCAATGATAATTCATCTATCTCATTTACAACAAGTGTAATCAATAATGCAACAACTCATATACATACATGTATCATAATGAACCAAGAAAAAACTTACATCACGCAATCATAGAATAACAACAATCACCTAACTCGAAACAAGTGTGAAATCCAAAGAAACTTGATCCTCCCCTTTTTGGATTCGTTCATATTGTTCTTAGTCTACAAACAATTACAATAACACGAGAATCAACAAACAATCACTAATTATTCAAATTATTAACAATTCTATGAACCCTAGATCATACCCACGATCTCAAGTAGCCAAGATAGGGTTGTTTCCACCATAAAATCTATTTCAAAATCATCCCCGTCATTATTTACCCATTATATTATGTTTTAAAGATCAAAAAATGGATTCGGGAAGTGAAAAGCTTACCTTTAACCTTATTAATGGTGAAAACTTAGTAGGAGTCCCCTGGGATTCTTCCTTAGCTCTAAAAGTTGAAAAATGCATAATGAGGTCGTTTAATGGTTTATTAATGACTTTATAGTGCGTTGAGCCAAACACAACAACCCTCATCCCACTTCAACAACCATGCTAGAGCGGCAAAACACAGCGCCAAAGCGACATTTGGGAACCAGTTTCGAAAATTCCAAGACTCCTATTTCACAACACACCTCTAACCAACGTCGCTAAAAATACCACTTACGCTAAGCTTGATTTTGGGATTTCTACTCACCCGAATTAAATTCTGTAAAGTCGTACGAGTTCTTTAACAAGTTATATAACTATACATGCAATTAAAATCATAATTACCTCACTCTATTATTACCATATTTCTCTACACCTTAAAGACCCTGATTTTGTTTAAATATGGACTAGGTTGTGAAATATCCAAATACTACGAAAAAGTTTTTCGACCCAAATTCTATCATGAGCTTTTCTAATAAAGGAACCCGATCATTACAATAGGTAAAATTTAATCCATCCAACATACCCGAGTTACAAACTTACGGAAAATAGGCTAAGGAAGTAATGGAGTAGTACTTGTATCGACGAACAATTTGGGATACTTGTCTCACATATCCTTCTCCGTTTCCCAAGTAGATTCCTCAATTGGACGATACTTTCATTGAACTTTAATAGGTTTAATCTTTTTGGTCCTTAACTTACGCACATCACGATCAAGAATTCCAATCGGTTCCTCCTCATATTGGAGGTCCTTGTCTAACACAATCGAGTCTCACTTGATGAGATAATCCCCATCACCATGATACCTCTTCAACATGGATACATGAAATATTGGGTGATCGGTAGAAATACTCTTTTAGTGATTCATCTGTGATGTGGTGATTAGGAATGCTTCTGATGGAAGCAGTGAACTGATCCCAAGAACTACTCATAGACTCTCTAGGTAGTGCCATAAATGTAATACTTTGAAAATCTAAGAAGTGTTCTAGATCTTAACATAAGTTTCATAAGGTTTAGACACGGTTTTATGGTCTATTTTAATGAATATATGTCATGTAGGGAGTCTAGAAACCAAAACGTCCATGACGTCCGGAAACTAGTTCAATGAGGGGCTAGCGTGCCTTAGCCTATTGGACTAGCTTTTAGGATTTGGAAAATGGTGAAAATAGGTGGAAGGGCGTCTCACATATTAGATTTAATTCATAGTCGAAACGTCCAGGCACAAATCCCCAAGGAATAATCAAGGGCCCTTGAGGAGGACCCTTGCTTTTGGGGTCAAAGGACTGCCTAAGGCAGTGTGACCACAACTTGTAATCGATGATCCGTGTGTCAGCCGACGGGGGCGTCGATTGCCTCACTGCTGAACACTTCATAACTTTCACCAAGACTGGTTTTGGACCAATCTCTGACCAAAATGACGGACCAATAGGACGGAGGGTCCTGTGGGTGTCCTCTCACAGACGGACGATCGATCGGGGTCTCGTCTGTGAGGGGTCTATTTCTATTCACGTTTTCACTTAAGTTAATTAATTAGTTTGATTAGTTATAAGTTTAATTAGGGGTTAAGGGAGGTCTAATTAATTAAATTTCCAACCTATATACATCTCTAAGATAATTAGACTAACCTAAGCTCTCATAATTTTCCAAAGCCAAAACTCTCTTCCTTCTCTCTTCTCTCTTCTTTCTGTCTCCCAATGAAACTCGATTGAAGACCAAGCTAGAGGTGGGTTTAGGAGATGAAAAGGGTCAAATTTCTCCATCAATATTCATCAATTAGTAAGGTATGAGATATCTCTCACCTTTGAGACCTCTTTCCTCAAAGGGTTCCATCAAATTGATTCCAAAATTTGAGTTTACAAGTGGGTCTTTTCCAATATCGAAATTGATCTTGTGAATTGATTTTTTTTATGATTTAGTTTAGATATTATTAATATATAACATGTATTTTAACTCAATTATGTTATATCTTGATGAATTAGTCAAGTTTGGAGAAGATAACCTATTCCCCTTAACACTAGATTATGATCTCGATATGAATTGGGTAATGTTTGGTCCAATTGACTTGGTTATTTGTTAAATTACTACTAGATGATCTTATTGCATCAATCATGAATATATTAGGGTGAATTATAGTCCTATCATGCTATTTATTGAGTAATTAATCAAGATTATTACTTTAATCTAAGTTTCTTATCTTAAGTTGTGAACTAATAATGGATTGTGATTTAGTGACTCAATTGACTTTGTTATCATGTTGGTTATTGATATAAGATGATACTATACCCATTTTGGGTTGATTTAAGGGTTTATGGTAAGACCTTGACGATGAATTATGAACAAAACTTGGTAAGTATTGTGATCCCTATTATTTACTTCAATTATGGTTAATTGTGATTAAGCCATGATGTTGTATTGGACTATTCCTTGTATTAGGAGTTATAGGGTTGGTATGATGTTGAATTGAAATGTCTTGACTATGGTTTGTGAGGTGTTGACTAAGATATAATTGTTATAAGGATGGTGATAATTTACCAATGTGCCTTATTATGAAGTTATATGTAAACATGCTAACTTCACTTATGTGAATTGTAATGAAAGGACTATAGTCATGAAATTCTTATTGAGCTATGATGATGATGATGTTTATACAATGGTTAGACCCTATGACGTACATTAAGTTATAATGATTAATAAAGGTAGTAAAGACATTTCAAAAATGGACTTAGCTTAGCTGAATGAACTTGACAATGGGAGGTGTTGACTTTACATAGAGGAAGATTCTCCCTATAGTTCCACTTAAGGTGTTGACTCCACAATGAGGGATACTCATGTTATGGATTCCCATGACAGAAGGCTCTAATTTCCAAGTAGCATGTATAGAGGTTATACCTATCTCTTAGCTCCTTAACTATGTTACCCCCATAGGAAGACTAGCTAGTGGATCCACCTAGAAAGCTATGTTTATTTCTGGTTTTACTTTGGCCGGTTGACCACCTTCCTTTAGTGTAAGGTTTTACAACACCGGAATTCACACTTCGCTATTGTGGTCTATGTTAGTTAAGGCAAGTGTTCCTACATTAAAATGAAGTAATGAAGTATAAACCAACTAAGGTAACCGAAAGAGGTTTGACTTAGCCTAGGTAGGGGTATGCGACTCTACCTACGCCTTGCACTAGTTTGCCTTGAAGGAAGACTTAGCAGGTTGTTCTTATGTACGTATATGCTTATAAATGTAAATGATATGTATATGATGACCTTCCATGTTAATGACTCTATGTGAGGAAAATAACTCTTATGAACATGTATTTGGTCTATAATGCTAAAGTATGATTTTATGTACTCTTAATAATATGTTATGTGTGGCTGGAAATTGGGTATGGTTCTTGGTAGGTTTACTTAATTAACTAAGGCTATGGACTTTTCTTAGTTATTGCACAAGTGGACTTAAAGAGGGTCATGGTTGATGGTATTGCTTTGGTTATGTTGAAATGTACTCTTATTCATGCTTGTTGCTATTATAACTTAATGATAGAGTTACTTGGACTATGTGTTCAATTATATGAAATGCATGTTGACTTTACTAGACTTTGTAATGTTGGTAATGTGATTTATAAACCTATGACTTAAGGAATATGTTTTATTGATTGGTATGGTCTTGTTGAATGTGCATAAAGGTTTTCGAAGTAAATTCCATACTTAACCCCATTTCTTCCATTTCCCCAACATTTTAGGTTCCGATCGTTAAAGGACTTTTGGAGACGACTTTGAAGAAGACTTGGAATTCTTGATCATCCAAGTTGGGTAGGTCCTCACTTTCCGAGGGCAATGCCACTATCAAGCCTATGATGTTACTTTAGTTTTAAGACTCTTATGTTTCTTTTCTTTTCATTTGGACATTACACATTGTATGACGTATATGTGGTCTTATTGTATTGTTGTATGGTCTAGGCCCAATTTGATATACTCTTGTTAGATGGTTATAATATGAGACATTCTTTTGAGACTATGTTATATTCTATATATCTATGTGCAATAAAAGTAGAAGACTAAGTAATATTCCTATGCGAAGGGTCCATGTATACTCGATATATATATATATATATATATATATATATATGTCNAGTGGTGTACTAACCCCACTTCTTCCTTTTCCCCAAAATTTTAGGTTTAGGTCGTTGAAGGGATTTTGAAGACAACATTGAAGAAGACTTGGATTCATTAATCATCCAAGTAGGGTAGGACCTCACTTTCTAACGGCGGTGCTGATATCAAACCATGATGTTGTTTTTAGTATTAATACTCTTATGTTTCTTTCCTTTTCATTTGGATACTAAATGGTGTATGACCTATATGTGGTCTTCTTTCATTGATATATGAGTTAGGACAAATTTGGTATACTCTTATTAGGTGGTTATGAAATGAGACAACTATTTTTAGACTATGTTATATTCTATATATCTATGTGCTACAAAAGTAGAAGACTAAGTAATCTTTCTATACGAAGGGTCTATGTATACTCGATATATATATATAATGTGTATGTAGAGGTCTATGTAAACCTCAATGTAGAAGTAATGAAAAGTTTTTTATTTCTTCTAATTTTGATGTATGAATGTAATTATGTAAGCTAAGAGGCTAGTCTTAGTCCTCAAAGAGAACGACGACGCCGGTTACACCTAGGGGGTGCTCCCCGGATGTGACAATGAAATTATTAAGCTTATACTTCTTGGTCAACTTCTTGGACATTGTGAAGAACTTCGCTAATAATGTTTTAGTCAATTGGTTCCATATATGGATCTAGTTGTAGTGGAGTTCATTACACCAAATCGTTGCTTCACCGGTCATTGATGGAGGAAATACTCGCAGTGCAATAACATCCATGTCCCAATCGGGTTGCCTCACACAACTTTTGCAAACCACCCTGAGCTTGGCTAAGTGAGCATAAGGGTCATCTGGCGCCAAACCTGGAAATAAGACTCTCGTTGTGACCATCCACATCAAGATACTAGTTACACATAGGTGCGACCCGGTGGTAGAGGGGGCAGGACAAGGGGTCCATCAAAGTCAACAATGTTCAAATTGACCCTCTAGTTATTTAGGGACTCGCAACTCCTGTATCCTCAGTGCATCTCCCAATCGATTCTCACCTGGAGCCTGATTATCATCAACAACCACATTAGGAGGTTGTCTCCCAGCATCAACTCCTAATTCCCCTCCGATGGGGTTAAACTGTACTTTCTGATTGTTCATTTTCCGCAGTGTTCGATGGAGGTCTGGATCATAGGGAGTGAGTGGTTCTCATTGACTCTGTGTACTTGGCATACACTAGAGTTGGAACCTAATAGAGACAAAAACAAAAAAAAAAAATTAAAACTAGGAAATGGTTGACTAAATTTCAATAATGTCACTAAACTTAATCTAAAAGCCAAATTCTTTGGTAGCGGCGACAAAACTTGATACGCTCCCTATTGAAGAATAAGCGGTCGTTATCAAGCAAAGATCCAACTTGTAGGTTGGGGTCGACCCCACGAGGAAAATGGTTTATAGGTAAACTCAACTAACAATATATTCGTTTAATCAATGTATTTCCAGAAATAAGTAATTAAAGGAGGGAGATTTTTGTAACAAATTCAGAAAATTGTGTAATTAATTTGTGAGCAAGAGTTAAACTTTAGTTGTTATCAATATGAGAGAAGAACTAGGGCATACATGTTCCCCACAAAATCATAAAGCAGTAATCCTAGTAAAAGAAAATATCTCCTAGAGTATTACATGCAAAGTGATAAGTTATTTATCTCTAAATTCTTGGTCCGACATCTAGATAATTTCACCCCGCACCTTGGTCCTTCTATGTGTGTATAAGTTATTAACCCTTACCTTTACCTCATATAGGACATTGCATCGATGTATGACTTAGTTTTCACCCTCGCACCAATCGACACCTCCTTGATCCGGCAAGTAGCAACAAGGCAAGTTCTAATGCTGAGCACCGTTAAAATACTTCTAAAAGAAAAAATTATCAATGCATGCAAAACACTATTCAAAGATTTCTTTATTACTATTCATATGTTTTTAATTGCTCATGGTTTCCATAACTGTAGTTGTGGATTTGATTACCCATATTAGAAAAGAACACAATTCATATTTTTAGATGAAGAAATCATGAACTTTTATAATAATAAGAATAAACCCAAAATCTCAACTTGAATTTGAAATCCAAAAATCTTCAATAATGTGCTTTTGAAATCAATAATTGCCAAGTGTTCTCAAGTTAATCTCCAAAAACATAAATCTAAAAGCAGAATAATATTTTCTAGCGTCTCAAGATGGGGTTTTTTACATCCCCTATTTATAGAAAACAAGTCCTAAGCTAAAAGGGAAACAAAACAAGGGAAATATTTTCAGGCACTCATCTTCGTTCTGCGAGACCGACTTACAGACCATCGATGAATCTAGGGTTCATAAGTCCTATCTGTAAGGCAGGACATAGAAAATATTTTATCTCCCAAAATTCATCTTCTCTAAGGCAAATGAGAAGCATCAATACGTATCATCTATCAATCTACGGTATGTTCTACGGTCTAGTTGTACGGTCTGTAGATCAATTTACAAATCATCAATGGTCGCCGTGGTGCCAAACTTACTTAGATTTCCTTGATACTTCTCCCATGCCTTGCCTACGAGCATCACTTACAGAGCATCAATGAACCTACAGTCCGTAGATCATCTATGTAGTTGTCTTTTTCTTTATTTTTCTCATCGTCCTCTGTATTTCCGCACCTAAACACCTTTCCTACAAAACATGATAAACACATATAAAACTAATACAAAAGGTCTCTAGACACACACAACTCTTAAGTAAATTGTATCAGAAGTACCGTAAACGCACGGTATATTAGCACCCACATTAATCCTGAGATGGGAGAACCATTACTACAGCCCAAACCAAGCAACTAAACAAAAAATAAGGCAATAAATGATAAAAAATCATGTTTGATAACTAACTTATTTATTAAGGAAATAAACAATGAACTAACACGAATGCAAAATGAAATACCTAGAACCTTCAAGTCATTGTGCCAAAAGTCTACTAATGTCAAGTCTAAGAACAAGGGTTACAACCCCAAAACTAAACAACACCTTAACACATAGTATGAGTCTGGAAAGAGCATACTTAAAGGAAAGCAAACTCAAGGCAGCCTAGAAGAACTAGCTCACCCTTGAATTCAAAACGGTCATTGATCTTTCAACAAAAGCTGCCGAAACATGCCCTGTACTCAAGAAAATAAGAGCAAGTGTAGTATCAGTACACAACCACAGTGTACTGGTAGCATCATGCGACTATACCTCTAAGTAAAACATATATAAGTCAACAATATAACCATGTAGCTTACCGAATATCAAAAACATTGATTAACACAATCTTCATAGCATAAGAGAACCACACCACAACCACTCTTAAAATCCACTTGTGCCATGCATCAATGTAGTCCCAATCCCCCATGAATACAAAGTAGAAATCATTAAAAAGTAATAGGCCATAGTTCATAAATAATAAATACAATTATCGTAAGTAGTTGATCCTCTCACGGAACCCAATGGAATTGTTCTCTCATGGAATCCAAACTTAAACTGTTAGTGCCCTAGCATGGTACCCAATCCCATTTATCTTGTCGAAATATGGCAATCTAATCACATAGTTTTGACAGAATGTGGCAATCCGATCCAAGTTAGCTTGTCAGAATATGGCAATCTGATCCCATCAACACACCATAATCACAAACACAAATACATCATTAATATCATATAAAAAAAGGTTATTAATGGCTTATAGTTATCCGTTCGTACTCTTTTGGATAATGTGTGATGAATCATGCAACATACACATACATACATGGATTATAATGAAGCAGTAACAAACATATATCACACTAACATGAAATCACAACCATCTCCTACCTTGAATTCAAGCTTGAATAACCTAAGGAACTTGAATCTTCCCTTTCCAGATTCTTTTCGCTTTTTCTAGGTCTACAAAATTAATATACGCAATGATCAACAATCAAAGGTCTATTATTCGAATTATAACAAACCCAATAACTCTAGACCAACCCAAGATTCTAATACACAAATTAGAGATTTTTCCACCATAATTCTTAGATTAAAACCCATCACTGTCAATGATAAACCAAGAAAATAGGTTCTACGAATCAAACAAATTAATTCGTGATGTTGAAACCTTGCCTTTAGCTCAAGAATGGTGAAAAACTATCAAGAACCCATCTGGATCGCTTCCTTAGACCTAAAAGTAAAAAAGTACCAATTAGGTCGTTTAGGGGTGTATATGCGACTTGAAGTCGCGTCTAGAATGGTACAGACGACGCATCCCGCTACAGTGGCACCACTTCAATGGCCAGAATACCGCTCCATCAACCTCGACGGAGACAAAATGTACCTATTCATGAAAAGATCTTTTTTTGGGAGTTCTACTCGCCCGAATTTGATTTCGTAAAGTGGTACGGGTTACTTATCGTCTTAGATATCCACTCATATAGTAAATTCATAATAAGATATCTCATTCATTACTATATTTCCTACACCTTAATGCCTTCGATTTCATCCAAATCTAGACTAGGTTGGAAAATTCCAAGTTACTACCAAAATGGTTTTCTGGCCCCAAATTTTTCTTCATTAACATTTCCATAATGACGGAATCATGTCATTACAATAGATGTTAATTTACCCATCACTCGTCCCCAAGTGATCAACTAGGAAAGACTTAGGTAAATTAAGGGTAGAGTAGTATCTAAAACGTCGAATTACTAAGGATACTTGTCTCGCACGCCCTTCTTACCGAATCTCATTACCCCTAAGGGTTTCACATCTCAAACCTCAAACCAACCAATTTAATACCTACACATCCTCCCTTACCACGCATCAATGAATTCATCTCAACACTCGAGTCATAAATATTGTTATATGTAACTTAACTAATCAACAAAACAAATCTCAATAACCCCATAGTTGATCGCACACACATCTACCACCTTTTATCGAGGATCTTGAAACAATCATTAGGACTAATCCTTTCTAACCTAAGCATGATAACATTCTAGATCAATACTTGCTACAATTAGAGGTGAACCTAACCCGACCAACATAATCTCATAATACCCAAACAAACATAGTTCTTAACAATATCTCCATCCCACGACATAATTTTTCATAAGCTTAAGTTACAAATGTCTCAATCTTTAGTCATCATATACTCCTTGAGAGATATGTCCAAACATACAAACCAAAAGACTATCCAACATAACTATTGAAATGCTAGATTTAGAAATTGTAGATTACCTTTTAAGAATAGTAGAATTGGATTCAATAATCCCCACCTTCAATCATACATAATCAATACATGACCTGAACGACTTGATGGATATTAAGATTGCCGGACAACCATTATCACGTATGGTAGCTCTTCTATAAACTCTCATAATCATACTTTACAACTCCAAGACAATGCCACATAGGTCATCTGAAATAACTAAATCTTCCCAATCACCCCACTTAACCAAGAGAACATCGCAGAACCAACAAAAATGATCCACCACTAGGGACCCATTCCCAAAAGGGAAAACACACATGAGCCTAGCTAGTTCTTCTCACTCACAACCATCTACAAAATGAAATAGATGGTCACATAAGAATTTATTAAATAACACGTAAGGTTTTTCTTTGAAGAGTCGATACCAGTCATTTCTATTCACTTGACTCAACATACTCTTTACATCTTTTCGAATAAAGCTCACACTCTCAATACTAACCACTATCACAGACACTCCAACCATTTACCTTACTCTAAGCCAACACTTTTAAAATGAAAACCTTTCTTAGGTATTGTAGTGATCAGAAGTAATAAACTTTACAACACAAACCCAATGTAAGTCTTTTAAAATGCTCAATACTTGATATAGGTAATCATTCCACACCATTGAAAAGTCATACCTTAACAAAATTGTAACAACTCCAAAAAAAAAATGACTTAGGTAAAACTAGGGCCTAATGTGTGTCCATGAAGTCTTGAATTCCAAAGATGGTTTAAAAGATGTTTGAGGTAGTGTCTAAAGATTTTTGTGAAGTTTGAAGTCAAACATCAAGGGACGACCAAGACGTTCGACGACTAGTCACCTTTGTGCCTTATGTGTTTTCGTGTGAGTTTGGATGTGTTTAGCATGTTACATGGCTTGTTTGATGTTGAATTTATTTGGAGATGTTTATAATAACTATATATTCGTGCTTAGAGGTTTAACGTCTGGGAACGACTCCACCTAGGACCCACAAGGGACCCTAGAAGGAGGACCCCAGCATGAAGCTCAACATTGCACGGCAGTGGCAATCAATTGCCCCAAACGACGGCAGTCGATCAGACGACGGACCGTCAATGGGTGCGTCAATAGAGCCATGTATCCTGCAAGTTGGGGAGCTGCAGACACAACCAACGTACTCCATCGACGGGGCGTGGTTTCACCAATGGACCATCGATGCTAGGCGTCGATGGTGCTGCATTTTTAAGATAGTTTTCTGTTAAGACTTGGGTTTTTTTGAAAATTCACCCCAAGTCTTATAAAATAGGATTACGATTGTTTTAGGTGTTTATGGGTATTTTAAGAGTATGTAAGTCATTAAACTCTAACTTAGCCCCTATCACCTAGATAAAAAACCCTTTCCCTTCCAAAGTTTCTCCAAAAACCTCCATGAGAGCTCAAGGTGAAGATGGATCTTCAATGGAGTTTCTTCTTCAATTATCATAGCGTTCTTCTAATAAGGTATGGGAGTTCTTCATCTAATGCTTTGTATCATCTTATATTCAATTTCAAAGATGATTTTCAAAGATTTCAAAAAGATGGAAAAGTCCAATTTCTACTCTAAGTCTTGAGTTCCTGCATGAAACATTTTCATAACTTAAGATATTCTATTATTGATGTATAATTGATGTTTTCCAATGAAATTCTCCATGAACCCTTTACCTTCTCAAATCTCTCAGTTTGACTAAAATATGGGCAGATTGATCATGGCTATCTAGTAATGAATTCTTGTGTAGATTGTTATGGACTCTTTATTTATGTATAGATTATGATTGTATGGTTTATAGGCAGTATCAAATTGATCACACGAGAATTATATATTCTTACATCCATTCTATATTAAGCTATTGAATTGAATTGATGTTCATGGCCTTGGGTAAGGGCCTTTGAGTATTGTTTTCGTTGATTTGGATATGGATGGAAGTTGTGAGATTAAATGGGTGGTATGGTTCACCAACTCTCTTAATATTATGTATATCTTTTTAGTACAATAATGATTGGTATGGTCCACTTATGGTGGCAGTGTTTATTTTTTACCTTTGTTAAAGATGTGGCCTCCTCGGCATTACTTTATGAATTGTATTAGTACCACGTTTAGAACTTATATGAAGGTATAATGTGAAGTTGTTGATGTGAAGTAATGTAATCATGTCTTAGATGTTATGGATTGTATGAACATGCGGTTTGAAGCATGATAGATGATATGTGCTATTTGTGAAGGTTAACAGTAAAGTACCATATAATGTTCATATGATCTTGTGTGAGTGATTAGGTTATGATTCCCCTTATATGAAGCTATGTGATTAAGTTTTATATAGATGTGTTAAGGTTAACATGTTGTACTATTTAATGGCAATGTATGACTAAGGTAGTCCATGATGACTTCTTACATGTGTTATGGGAAAGTAATGTCTTGTATGGTAGACTTGTGTCCCTTACTTGATACATGTATGAATATGAATCTGAAATGTCTTCACTTAGGATGCTAAACTTCTTAGTATTGTATTATTGAATGGCATGAGACCTTGAATGATACTAAGAATGTCCTTTATGTAAAACCTTGAACCTAGTGGTAAGGTTTTGATACTTGAAGTTGAAAGTCGTAATGTTATCCTTATTGTAATGAATGATGAACTTAAGGTTAGTTGGCTGGAACGACATCATATCATCCTTAGGAAAATCATTAATCTATCTTCGTCTCCATTTTAAGTAAGCCCTAGGGGACCTCTTTGGTAGAGTGAATGTGATTGGGTTATGAACTAGACATGGAACCCCTTCATATGATCCTTTAATGTGAATTAAACTATGAGAACAAAGCCTAGCACCGAGTGAGTATGGTCAGGGAAGTAGCTCTAGTTAAAGAATGAGGATAGTATGCAAAGAAAATCCTTCATATTCCATAACCGTGTGCCTACATGGGATGTGTCCAAGTTCCACCATTGGCAAGTAGAACATCCCCTGTCGGAGTAGGTTACAACTTCGGATTCCATGCTTGGCTACCATAGTCTATGTCGGTTATTGCCTATTCTCATCATATGACCTACTAGTGTTTTAGAAATATATGAAGTTTAGGTGAAGGTATGGGACGCTACCTAGACATTACACCGTTAGGCTTAAAGATGTTAGTTAGTGAGTCCCTATGTCTTCTCCGAGACCATTTCTTGAATGTCCTTACGTGATGAATGTCTCTTAAATGAATAAATGAATGTAATGACTTAAATCAAGAAAGTATGTTAAATGAATAAATAATCATATAGAGTAGTTAAGGGTTGTTTAGTTAAGGTATGAATGGGACATAGGAATGGTACTTCATCTCTTACCTAGACAAGTCTTAAGAATGACTCTAGATAGGAAAGTTGATTGATTATGTAGACATGATCCAAAATTAGGTTGTCTTAAGGATTACTTAGGTAATCTTGAGGAGTTCAAGTATGGACATTCTCTTCTTGAGTTACTTCAATAGGTCTTTTGATAACATTTGAAAATAAAATGTCATAACCTATGAATGCTATCGTGTTAATGAGAATGATCTTATCCTAGGTAGTCTAAAGGATCTATTAAGTTTGCGTGAAAGGGATTGTATGGCCGGTCTCTTCACAACTCACTCAAGTGAACCTTAGAATCACATTTGTTAAGAGAATCTCATGTTCATGTTCTTGGTGTATTGTAAGTGTATATATCTCATTGTGGGTGGTCTTAAGGAAAATTTAGGTGTGCCTATAGAGGGTGTATAGGTGGTCTCTATTTGTCTTACTTAAGTGAGTCTTAGGAAATGTTTTAGTGAGGAGAATACATGCTAGAAACTGTTCATTGTGAAGTTAAAGGACTTCGCTGTAACAGTGAAGGAATTGCCTGTAACAGTGAATTAGCTTACTTCAAAGTGTTCCTTAAAATGTGATAAATTGCTAAATTATTTGTTATGTGTTTCTAAGGTGTTAAATTTTGTTCTTATGCTTATAGTATGATTTTTAATGAAAATTCATGAAAAGCATGTTATTTACTAAGTGTTTCTTTTTCATGGTTTTGCATGTCTTTCATACTTAGTGCATCTAATGTGCTATCCCCTTATTTTCACTTTTTGACCTAAGTGTAGGTAATTGTAAATCTTGATATGTCATGGAGTATGAATAGGTTTCTAAGGGTTGAAGATGAAGTATTGGTGAGTCTTCATCGGTTCGAGGACAATATCCACATGTTCCTTTATGTTGTAACGACCTGTTTAGTCGTTTTGAGCAGCAGATTTTATTTCTGGAAAAACTGGCTGAGACGACGGAACCCACGACGGACCGTCATGGGCACGACGGACCGTCGAGGGGGTCTCGTTCCAAAATACTTAGAATTCTGAAATTTGGGTACTGAAATCGACTCTCTGAACTTCGTAACGGAATGGCAGGACGGACCGTCGTGGGCACGACGGACCGTCACAGACCCTTTAGTAGGAATTGAGTCTCTGAACTCTGTGA
>NC_028642.1:6833762-6833844 GCF_001406875.1 Solanum pennellii
TGGATCGGGTGTCACGTTCCGGCACCAGGATAGAATATATATATGGATTGGAGTGTCACGTTCTTACACCAGGATAGAATAT
>NC_028642.1:6835436-6889320 GCF_001406875.1 Solanum pennellii
ATGTTCTTGTGGTGATGACTTCCAGATTTTGGGGAATAATAGATGTTGAATTTTAGAAGTTATTGAATTGGTTTTTGTTAATGAGTTTAAGTCTTCCGCATTACTTTCTGTTGATATTAAATTGAAATGTTAGGGTTTAGATTGGTTGGTTCGTTCACATAGGAGGGTAAGTGTGGGTGCCAGTCGCGGCTCGGTTTTGGGTCGTGACATATGTCTTTGTCTTTATTTATGTCTTGTATGGTATTACTCCCAAGTGTTGTATACTCCAAAGTTTAGATGGTTCAATGAGATGTTGTAAAGGTTTAATGTTTTAAATAAAAGTATTCCGCTTGTGTATCGATTATGGAAAAAGTTATTCGTGTGTGAAGATAGTTTTAAATTCTTCCTCATTTTACAATGTTTTATTATGCAATGAATGATACGAGTGGCTTTAATGAGACTTCTCGAAGTCTTTTTCACCGTGTGGCAACTCAAGGATGCTATAACTTCTAGGGTGTACTTGTGGTTCGTTACAAAGTTGGTATTAGAGCATAAGGATTGGGAGTGTTGTAGTTGTCTCATGGACCACATCTAGTAGAGTCTTGTTCAAAATGTGAAGCGCGCCACATTATGAATAGGAGGATATTGGGTGCTAGGAAAAGTTTCACTTCTTGATTCATCTAATCGTTCCTAAGAGCTTTATATATGGTGTATTTCCCTTATCTCCCTTATGTGTTGGTCATTCGAGTGTGACTTCGTAAAGATTGGGTTGAAGGAGAGAAAAGATGAGATATGGGAGGTTGTGATGGTAACCTTAGGTTGGTTTAGTTACCTTTTGAAGGGTAGTCTAGTTGGAAAGAATGTTAAGGTATAGTGTTAAAAATGTGAAGGAGTGGTTGTTGAGATGGTTTGAAGTTGTTTAATACCCAATCATAGAAACTAAGGTGATGAGATTTGAAAGAGTAAAGGTGAGATTCTCATAGTTAAGGGGATGTAGTGGTTAGATGGTTAGACCTTTGAGAGTCTTTAGTTTTCATGAGAGAGACTTTGGGTGAGAAAGTATTAGTAAGGTATGTGGTTCCTTGAGGTATTTCCTTGTAGTATATGTTATGTTGACCTTAGAATGGGTTTCCCTTGAGTGGGGGAGTATGGTGAAGAGTATGGTTGTTGGGAGTGAGGTACCCTTAACCTTTGTTTATGTATTTATTCAATCCTAAAAAAAAAGAGCGCTTAGTAACTTGATTTTTCTAGGAGTCTTTTATTAGAACAATGAGTTCCAAACATTCTCCTTATGATATGCATGTTTTGGTTGAAGTTTTATTGAATGAGAAAGTCAGTTTTCATGCATTGTATCTTTCTCATGGTTCATGTCTATCTAGTGTAGGTTGCTAAATTTTTCATGAAGGTGAATTGTGAGAATGTATAAATTGTTATATGAGATTGGTTTGTTGAGAATTTATAAGGAATTTCTTAAGTGTTAGCATTGTTAGATTGTGAAGCATGTTCACTGTAAGGAAAAAATTATGGTCACTGTAAAGATTTTGTAAAAATGAATAAATTTTTCTTTCGTGTAAAATTGTTGTATGGTGTCTATAATTGATGTATATAAGCATGATAGTGTGTTGGTAATGAAATTTATCCTAAATAAAATAAGGGATGTGAGTCTTATGACATGATGAGTCGTAGATTAGTTTCTAGCTTCTTGTTATGTTGTGAGCCTCTTGTTTATGTGAAAGTGATGTTTCTCCTATAGGTTTATTGTGTGGTATGGCTATGTGCTGCTATTCTTGACTTAATCATCTTTTGATGATGTCTAAAATGAAGCAAGTGTCATTCGAGGACGAATATTGTCCAAGTGGGGGAGAATGTAACACCTCCAAAAAAATGAATTAGGTGAAACTAGGGCCCGATGTGTGTGACATGAAGTCTTGAAGTACTAATATTGTTTAAAATGATATTTGAGGCAGTGTCTAAATATTTTGGTGAAGTTTGAAGTCAAACGTCAAGGGACGACCAAGATTTTCGACGACTAGTAATCTATGTACCTTCTGTGTTTTCGTGTGATTATGTGTGTGTAATGAGTTTATGAGGCCTTTACATGGTAGATAATAGTGTTTAGAGTCAGCATGTTGGGTTTGGTAAGGTTGGAGGTCAAACGTCCAAGAACGTCCGGTGAAGTTCGAAAGATAGCTATTTGACGTCCTTGTGAGTTTGGAAGTGTTTAGCATGTTACATGGATTGTTTGATGTTGAATTTATTTGGAGATGTTCCTAATACCTAGAACTTCGTGTTTAGAGGTTTAACGTCCGGGCACGAATCCACCTAGGCCCAGAAGGGGCCCTAGAAGGAGGACCCCAGCATGGAGCTCAACACTGCATGGCATTTGCAATCGACTTCCCCAAACGACGGCCAGTCGATCAGATGACGGCCCCTCAATGGATGAGTAAATGGAGCCATGTATCCTGATGTTGAGGGAGCTGCAGACACATCCAACAGACTCCATCGACGGGGAGTGGTCTCAGCAACGGACCATCGATGCTACGCGTCGATCGTGCTGCATTTTAAGCCAATTTTCAATTAAGACTTGAGTTTTTTTGGGAAATTCACCCCAAGTCTTATTGTAAGACCCCGAAAATGACTTAGGTAAAGCTAGAGCGTAACATGGTTTTTGTGATGGTATAAGGTCCTCAAATTGTCTATAATGTGGTCTAGAGGTAGTGTCTAAGAGTTTAGGTGCACTGGAAGTCAAAGGTCAAGGGACAACCAAGACTTTTGACGACTAAGTCATCTATGTGCTTCATGTGTGGTTTATGTGTTTATGTGTGATTCATGAGGTTATAAGGTTCTTAAATTAGTTATTATAGTGTATATAGGTATTGTGTCAAGTTTCATGAAGTTTGGAGGTCAAACGTCCAAGAACGTCCATGACATTCGAAAGGTTTTCCTTGAAATGACCTTGTGTGTCAATGTATGTTTCGTCAAGTTTTATGTGTTCGTTTTGGATGAAACTCATATGGTAGGTCCTAAACTCGTATGCAAACATATTTGGGTTGGAAACGTCCTGGTAAGACTTCAAGTAGAACCCACAAGGGGCCCCAAAAGAGGACCCCAACTTGGAGCTCTACACTGTGATGCGGTGGCAATCGACTGACCCAAACGACGGCCAGTCGACCTGGTGATAGCCCGTTTATGGGTCTCGTCGATGGAGCCACTTGGACTGGATATTTAGGAGTTGCAAGTGCAACCCACAAGACCCTATCGACGGGGCGCGAGTGAGACCACGGACCGTCGATGCTGGCGTCAATGGTGTTGTGTGTTTTCCTGGCAGTTTTCTGTTAAGTTGAGGGGTGAAGTTGTAGATTCACCCCAAGCCCCAATAAGTCTTTCGACAGTTGTTTTGAGTGTTTATAGGTATTTTAAGAGTATATAAGTCATTAAACTCTCATTATAACACTAACACCTAAATCAAAACACATTCTCTCCCAAAGTTTCTTCAAAAACCTCCGTGTAAGTTCAAGGTGAAGATGGAGCTTGAAGATGGTTATTTAATGGTGTTTCTTCTACTAAGGTATAACATTTCTTCATCTAAGGCTTTATATTACCTTAGATCCAATTTCAAAGATGATTTTCAAAGATTTCAAAAAGATGAAAAGTCCAATTTCTACCGTAAGTCTTGGTTTCTTGCATAAATGGTTTTCAAACATTAAGATATGATGCTATTGATGTTTAATTTATGTTTTCCAATGAAATTCTCCACGAACCCTTGACATTCACAAATCTCTCAATTTGACTAAAATATAGGTTATGCAATCATGCTTTGATATTGATGAATTCATGTGTAGATCGTTATGGGATTTTGATTCATATGAAGACTATGGTTAATTGGTTTATAGGTTGTTTCAATTTAATCAATTGAATATTGTACATTCTAAGATCTATTGAATATTAAGCTTATTTAATTGATATCGACTAAAGGTTTATGAATTCTAATGTAGTTTCATATAAACTTTTGATTGATGTAAATACTATGGTAAATTGATATATAGGTTGAATTACATTGATGAATATGTAGTAAATTGACCTAGTTTCATGAATATTGTTCAAATTATGTTGAATTGTTGGTTATGTTCATGGGTAAGGGCCTTGTGATATTGTTTGGATGATTTAGCCTTGAAATCGAAATGGTAAGATGGAGTGGGTTATGCTACCCTAATTACTTTTATTTTATGTTAATTAGACTTTAATTATGTTGTGATTGGTATATTCCATTTATGGTGGCGGTGCTATGTGAATTGATGTGGCCTTGTCAGCGTTACTTTATGCAATATGATGATCATGGCCTTGTCAGCACTACTGGAAGTAGTACGATGTTTTGTATAATTGTGTTATGTGAAGTATGACTATGTTTATCTATTTGTGAGGTAATGTGAAAGTATGTGTTCTTTCTATGTATGTTAGGAGATCATGTAGACTATGACTATGTGGTTCTATGTGTAGTCTTAGGGTTGATACATGGTTGTTCCTGCTTGACTATACGTGTCTATAATTGTTATATTGATGATGATATGGTAGTGTGTAGGATGACTTATAGATGATAATGGTTATTCATATGTGCTTATAGAATGACTAGTAATATGTGTTAAGGTGAAGTATGTGGTGTCTTGTCTTGGTTGACTTGTGCCCCTTACTTGAGGTTTGTATGAATATGAATATGTGACGTCTTGACTTATGATGCTAAAGTCTCTTAGTGTTGAATGCATGAATGATATGTGAGACCTTGAATGATGTTAAGAGGGTCCTTTATGTGAAACGTTGAACCTAGTCGTAAGGTTATGTATGTTGAAGTCGAAAGTTTAACGGTATCCTTGAAGTAAAGGAATGATGAACTTAAGGTTGATTGGCTGGAATGGCATCATATCAAACCTTAGGACCATGAGATTCTTGTCGCCATTGGAAGGTAGCCCTAAGAGGACCTCTTTGGTAGGGTAAGTGTGATTGGGTTATGAACTTCTAGGGTGTACTTGCGGGTCGTGATACTTATAAAATAGTAGGAATTTATTTTAGGTTTTTATGGGTATTTTAAGACTATATTTCATTAAATTCTGACTTAGACCTACCACCTAGATCAAAACCCTTTACCTTCCAAAGTTTCTCAAAAAACCTCCATGAGAGCTCAAGATGAAGATGGATCTTCAATGGAATTTCTTCTTTAGTTATCATTGGTTTATTTTAATAAGGTATGGGAGTTCTTCATATAACGCTTGCTATCATCTTAGAGTCAATTTCCAATATGATTTTCAAAGATGAAAAAAGATGAAAAAGTCCAATTTCTACTCTAAGTCTTGGGTTCTTGCGTGAAACGTTTTCAAACCTTAAGATATGATATTATTGATGTATAATTGATGTTTTACAATGAAATTCTCCATGAATTCTTGACCTTCTCAAATCTCTCAATTTGACTAAAATATTCGTAGATTGATCATGGCTAACTAGTAATGAATTCATGTGTAGATTGTTATGGACTCTTGATTTATGTAAAGATTATGATTATATGATTTATAGGCTTTCTCAAATTGATCACATGAGTATTGTATATTCTTAGATCCATTGTATATTAAGCTTATTGAATTGAATTGATGTTCATGGCCATGGGTAATGGCCTTTGAGTATTGTGTTGGTTGATTTGGCAACGGATTGAAGTTGTGAGATTGGATGGGTGGTATGGTGCCCTAACTCTCTTAGTATTATGTATAGTTTGTGTATTATAATGATGATTGGTATTGTTCACTTATGGTGGCGGTGTTTATGTGTTGCTTTGTGAAAGATGTGGCATCGTCGGCATCACTTTATGAATTGTATTAGTACCATGCTTACGACTTATATGAAGGTATAATGTGAACTTGTTGATGTGAAGTAATGTAATCTTGTCTAAGATGTTATGGATTGTATCAACATGTGGTTTGAAGCATGATAGATAATATATTCTATTTGTGAAGGTTAATAGTAAAGTGTCTTATAGTGCTCATATGATCTTGTGTGAGTTAATATGTTATGATTACTCTTATATGATGCTATGTGATGAAGTTGTATATGGATGTGTTAAGTCTAACATGTTGTACTCTTAAATGGCTATGTATGACGTAGGTAGTCCATGATGACTATTACTTATGCTATGAGAAAGTAGTGTCTTGTGTGGTAGACTTGTGTCCCTTACTTGATACATGTATGAATGTGAATATGACATGTCTTGAATTAAGATGCTAAAGACTCTTAGTCTTGTATAAATGAATGGCATGAGACCTTGAATGATGCTAAGAAGGTCATTTATCTTAAACCTTAAACCTAGTGGTAAGGTTATGATACTTGAAGTCAAAGTCGTAATGTTATCCTTCTTGTAATTAATGATGGACTTAAGATTGGTTGTCTCTAACAACATCATATCATCCTTAGGAAAGTCATTAAGTTATCTTTGTCCATGTTTAAAACTTATATGAAGGTATAATGTGAAGTTGTTGATGTGAAGTAATGTAATCATATTTAGAACTTATATGAAGGTATAATGTGAAGTTGTTGATGTGAAGTAATGTAATCATGTCTTAGATGTTATGGATTGTATGAACATGTAGTTTGAAGCATGATAGATGATATGTGCTATTTGTGAAGGTTAACAGTAAAGTACCGTATAATGTTCATATGATCTTGTGTGAGTGATTATGTTATGATTCCTCTTATATGATGCTATGTGATGAAATTGTATATGGATGTGTTAAGGTTAACATGTAGTACTCTTTAATGGCAATGTATGACTAAGGTAGTTCATGATGACTTCTTACATGTGTTATGAGAAAGTAGTGTCTTGTATGGTAGACTTGTGTCCCTTACTTGATACATGTATGAATATGAATATGAAATGTATTCAATTAGGATGATAAACTTCTTAGTATTATATTATTGAATGGCATGAGACCTTGAATGATGCTAAGAATATCCTTTATGTAAAACCTTGAACCTAGTGGTAAGGTTGTGATACTTGAAGTTGAAAGTTGTAATGTTATCCTTATTGTAATGAATGATGAACTTAAGGTTAGTTGGATGGAACGACATCATATCATCCTTAAGAAAATCATTAATCTATCTTCGTCGCCATTTTAAGTAAGCCCTAGGGGACGTCTTTTGTAGGGTGAATGTTATTGGTTTATGAATTAGATATGGAACCCCTTCGTATGATCCTTTAATGTGAATTAATCTATGAGAACAAAGGCTAAAACCTAGTCATTATGGTAAGGGAAGTAGATCCAGTTAAAGAATGAGGATAGAGTGCAAAGAAAACCCTTCATATTCCTTAACCATGTGCCTACATGGGATGTGTCCAAGTTCTACCATTGGCAAGTAGAACAGCCTCTATCGGAGTAGGTTACAACTCCGTATTTCATATTTTTCTACCATGGTCTATGTCGGTCATTGCCTATTTTCATCATATGGGATAGCTACTAGTGATTGAGAAGTCTATGAAGTTTAGGTGGTGGTATGGGACGCCATATAGACATTGCACCATTAGGATTTGAAGATGTTAGTTAGTGAGTCCCTGGATCTTCTCCGAGACCATTACTTTAATGTCCTTATGTGATCAATATGTCTTAAATGAAATAATGAATGTAACGACTTACGTTAAAAAAGTATGTTAAATGAATAAGTACTTATCGAGAGTAGTTAAGGGTTGTCTATTTAAGGTATGAAGGGGGCATACGAATGGTCAATTGATCTCTTACATAGTAGTTAGAAAAAGTTGGTTGATTATTTAGACATGCTCCAAACTTAGGTAGTCTTAAGGATTACTTAGGTAATCTTGTAAAGGTCACGTATGGACATTCTCTTCTTGAGTTACTTGAGTTGGTGTTTTGTTAACCTTTGAAAAGATAATGGCATATTCTATGAATGCGATTGTATTAAGTGATAAAGATTTATATCCTAGGTAGACTAAAGGATCTCTTAAGTGTGTGTGAAAGGTATTATATGGACGTTCGCTTTACAACTCACTCAAATGAACCTTTGAATCACCTTTGGTAGGAGAATCTCATTTTCATGTGCTTGGTGTATGTAAGTGTGTGTATCTCTTTATGGGTGCTCTTAAGGATCATTTAGGCGTGCCTAGCAAGGGTGTATGGGTCTTCTATCTTTGTATTACTTAAGTGAGTCTTAGGATAACTTTTAGTGAGAAGATTGCATGTGTGTTCATTGTGAAGTTAAAGGACTTCACTATAACAGTGAAGGAATTCACTGTAACAGTGAATTAGTGTACTGTAAAGTGTTCCTTAGAATGTGATAAATTGCTTAAATGATTTATTATGTGTTTCTAAGGTGTTAAATGTTGTTATTATGCTTATAGTATTATTTTTTAATCAAAATTAATAAATGCATGTTATTTACAAAATTTCCCTTTTTAATGGTGTTTGCATGGCTTCCATACTTGGTGCATCTAATGTGCTAACCCCTTCTTTTCCCTTTTTGACTTAAGTGTAGGGAATTGGAAGTCTTCATATGCCATGGAGGATGGATAGGTTTCAAAGGGTTGAAGATGAAGTATTGGTGAGTCCTCATCGATTCGAGGACAATATCCACATGTTCCTCTATGTCTTAGTCTTTACTTTATGTCTTGTATGATCTTAGTCCCAAGTGTTGTATACTACAAAGTTTAGATGGTTAAATGAGATGTTGTGAAGGTTTAATGTTTTAAATTAAAGTCTTCCTCTTGCGCATTGATTATGGAAAGAGTTCTTCATGTGTGAAGAAGGTTTTAGATTCTTACTCATTTTACAATGTTTTATTATGCAATCAATGATACGAGTGGCTTTAGTAAGACTTCTCGAAGTGTAATTTGACGTTTTGCGATTCAAGGATGCTCTGATTTCTAGGGTATACCTGTGGGTCGTTACAAAAATATATCACCACAAATGCATATTTACAATGAAAAATCTGAATTCTAAATTCAATCGTATAACACAATCCCCTTATCTATCAACATTATCTTATACCTCTAAGATTTTTAAGAATTTACGGATCTTTGATTATTATTGATCACATCCCCATCGATCTCAAAATATCCATTTCTAAGATTCAATTGTACTCATTACTTAACTCAAAACAAAAATAAAGCACTTATCATCTCTCTCGAGCTAATGTTTGTACACTTCTTTCTCAAGTCCTTTTCAACAGTTTTTAACCAATCTAACAAACTTGTAACCCTATTACCATATCTACATCATCACAAAACAAAACACGTGTCTCTGAAATCAATTATTTACGCCTATAAATATATCTCTTTAGCCTTTGAAATCGATACGATATTATTTCTTTCACCTATCTCTAAAGGTTGCACTCATTCCACTATTTTTCTTCATTTTGACTCTAGCTCTTTTAAAATTTATTCGAGCGGTGTCCCACCATCTCGTAAAACTTTTTATACGACTATGTTATTCACCAAATATTTGAAAATTACAACCTTATATACTCGCTAGTCATAAATTACTACACCAAATTTGTTTATCCACAATCTCATTATATAGTTGCATCTCATCACCATCTACTACGAAGACTTATTACCATTATGTTTAGTCATCCCTGAATATCTCTACAAAACATCATTTTTATCGAAATAACCCTTAAACTCAGGTATACTCGTCAAATCCAAAGGACCACACAAATTTTTTTATATGCACTTTCTAGAATTTTTCATTGCCTTCACCCAAGTATACTCAATGGGACTTTCTTTATCCATAAGCTTGTCATTTTTGTATTAATCCTCTCTCTTATTGCTTATGATAAAATCACCAGCCCTCATACTACCCTCCTTCTTCTTAACAACAAGATAGGACCCCACGGGAAAACACTAGTGCAGATAAAACCTTTATCATGAAGCCCTTGGTTTTGATCTTTTAAGCTCTCTCAGTTCTAACACCACAGGAATAGACTCAATCGAGGGGGATTTTACCTCAACATACAGAATATGAGCCAATTACACCAATTAATCCTACCCTACTAATTTAATAGCCCGAATGAAGGATATTATGTTAGTTAGCTTAGGCTTGTACACACCTTCCCACTCCGATCCTCCCTATTGGGGATCTCTAAAGTTACCGTCTTAGCATCACAATTAATCATGTTATAATAGGGAAACAACAAAGTCATTCCTAATATTATATTGAGTTAGTCATATTCTACATAACCAAATCAACCCAAATCTGAGAATCCATCACAAAACAAGACTACACGATACACATTGGTTACTATGAATGACTCCTTAACTAGGTAGAAACATGGATGAGGGCATCAAGTATATCACAAACCACATCAAATCCCAAGGTAATTGAACTGACATGTACCAATAAGTAGAATCCGGATCAACAACATATTAGTCATCTGGTCACAACAATTTTAGCAGTTTTGATCACTACATCCGACTCGCATATGCCCATATTTTTCAATATTTTAACACACCTTATAACTTATATTTGATTGTTAACACCGAGGTAAAATTTGGGGTCCATAATTATGACTAGGAAAACATGGAAAATTAGTGAGGTTCTGCTTCCCTTTGTCCCGCTCTAGCAGAATAAATCTAGTTGTAGTGGCACCGCTCCAGCGCGAACAATTCTGTTGTAGAGGCTCTGATGGAACCAGAACCCAGGCAAAAATTTCCTGTGGTTTTTTTTATCTCTTTTTATTTCACCGAGGTCCCAGATTTAGTTAGCACCTTCGGAATAATCCTCATAGCTAGGAGAATCATTAGTTACCTTAGGTCAATCTTAATGACACATGTTCCATAATTCCCTTATGTTACATTAAACAATACAAATCACTCATTCCCAGGATACACCCACACATTCACATGATTATCAGTTGGTCGTAAAGCACATCAAGATTTCTCTCTTACAAACACATCGTAATTTATCTAGCCCCTTAAGCTTAATCTCGTGATGATTTTCCTTTTACAACAAGTCCCACGACACTCAAGCAGTTACATCTGACACACGTTCAATATTTAAACCAACACATTGCACATATCACATTCAGTCAAGAATTACTGGGTAGCTAATCATATCAAAGCACTCAAGTAATGCACCCTTTACATTAATAGTTAATTTCAGACAACTAGAAACACACATTCACCGTTCCAAGTTACAATTCACATATAAGTCCAATTTTTTAGTTAATTAATTTGTTCCATAAATGACCATCAGTCATGCCTTATATGTTCCTAAGGCCAGATACAAATTGGAACCCTCACAGTTCCAATTAACTTGCGTGTGTTCCATCTAGTTCACTTCGTTGAGATACCAATTGGAATTGGAAGAAACCAATTGGACTCAGCTCATACCACAAGTGACAATAGTAGCTAGCGAGCCCCACAAAATTGCTAATTTCAATCATAGAACGTGTTCGAACCCAATTCTTAATATCCTCAATCTTTCACTGATGGTCACATACCTAAATCAATCTTAGAGAAAATCAGTGCACCTTGAAATTGGTCAAATAGGTAGTTTAACCGAGGCGAAGGATACTTGTTATGAATGGTAACCCTATTCAACTATCGGTAGTCTATCCGAGGTAAAGGATACTTGTTCTGAATGGTAACCCTATTCAACTATCGGTAGTCTATACACATCTTCTCTTGCTTAAGATTGTGATACCACTTTTGTTTCTCTAGTTCGAACCGTAGAGTGAAGGAGGAAAAATACCAATTTGTATCATCTAGATACTAATGGATTCAAGTCATAGCATGGAAACAAAGAAGTGAGTTTTTTTCCTTAAGTCATATAGCCTCTCAAAGAAAAGAACAAACATCATCGCACAGTTTCGCAAGACTCTACTAGACTCATTTCGAAATTATAAGATCAACAAACATAGGATTTGGTACCAACTTTCCACGACCCAAACCATCGTGATTAGCACCAACACTTAGTTTGCGGTGGGAGAACCATTACTACAACCCAAACCAAGCAACTAAACCAAAACTAAGTCAATTAAGGATACAAAGGCATGTTTAAATAAATAAATTATTTATTAAGGAACTAAAAAAATCATCTAACAGAGATGCGGAAATACAACCCCTAGAACCTGAAAATCAGTGTACAAAAACATTACTAACGACAAGTCTAAGAGCAAGGGTGTAACACTTTGAAAATCCAAAACGTGTATTAAAGCCTAAAATAAGTTTCATAAGGTATATACACTGTTTTAAGGACTATTTTAATTAATATAGGTCATCTAGGAAGTCTAGGAACCAAAATGTCCAAGAATGTCCATGACGTAAGGAAACTAGTTCTAGGAGATACTAGCATGCCTTAGCCTATTTGACTAGCTTTTAGGAGTTGAAAATCCACGAAAATTGTAGGAAGGGTAGATAACATGTGTAAGTCGATTCATGCTTGAAACATCCGGGTACGAATCCCCAAGTACCAACCAAGGGCCCTTGAGGAGGACCCTTGCACGTTGGAGTCTACACTGCCTAGGCAGTGTGTAACCACAAGGTGCAATTGACGATCCGTGTGTGGATCGATAGGGTTTCGTTGCCAACCATGGATCAACACTAAAACAAATTGTTGGAGCCCTCTCCTGCACAAGTCTCTGACAAGAACCACGGATGTGTAGCACGGAGGAGGGATGGTCCGTCGACTGACAAACGATTCGTTGATCGTGGTCTCGTCGATGGGGCCTTTAATTCCTGCACGTTTTTAAGTTGATCTTAACTAATTAATTAAGGGGTTTTTTTTAGGAAATAAGTGAATCCTAATTAGCTTAATTAACCCCCATATAAAGACCTCAACCCCATTAGTCTAATTACAACTCTCGAAAACAAAATCTCTTCTTTCTCTGTCTATTGGAAAACACCATTGAAGAATAGCTAGGGGAGGGATTATGGGGCTATAAATAGACAATTTAACCATAAATTCTTCATTAAACGTTGAGGAATGGTATCTAATTCACCTTTGAGACCTCTTTCCTCAAAGGGTTCCTTCAAAGTATTTTCAAAAGTTGGGTTTTCACGTGGGTTCTTCTCCATCTCGAAAATTACTTTATGAATTGGTTTTTAATGTTTTCTATTGGATAATATGCATTGATTAATATGTATTCTAACCTAATTATTATATATCTTGATGGTTTGGTCTAGTTTGTAGAAAATGACCCTTAACCCTTAACCCTAGTTTTAAAATATATATGAATTAGGTTATAATTGATTCAATTGACCTAGTTATTGGTTGAATTACTATTAGATGATGTTGTTACATTAATCATGAACAAATTAGAGTGATTTGTAGTCTTTCATGCTAGTTTTTGAGAAGATGATCTAGGTTCAGAAGGGAATTGACCTAAGTATCTTGTATTAAGTTATGATCTAGTATTGAATTGTGATGTAGTAATTCTTCTAGCCTTGTCAAGTTGATTATTGACATATAATTATGCATACCCGAATTAGGTTGAGTTGAAGATTTATGGTAAGACCTTGATGATGAACGTTGAAGGAGACTTGGTAAGTCTTACGATCTCTATACATTACTTCCAATTGTAGTTAATTGTGATTAAGTCATGATGTTGTATTGAGTATGACTTGTATTAGGATTGTTAGGGAGGTATGATGTTGAATTGAAATGTCTTTATTATGATTGTGAGGTTTATTAAGATATAAATGTTGTAAGGATGGTGATGATTACAAATGTGCCTTATTATGAATAAAAATAAAAATGTACTAACCTCACTTATGTGAATTGTGATAAAAGGACTATACTCATAAAATTCTTATTGAGCTATGATGATGATGGTGATGATTATACAAGGGTTAGACCCTATGACATACAATATGTATGATGATTAATAGAGATATTAAAGACATTCAATAAAAGGACTTAGCTTAGCACCGAGTGAACTTGACAATGGGAGGTGATGACTTCCCATAGAGGAAGATTCACCCTATAGTTCTTCATATGGTGTTGACTCCCCAAAGAGGGATACTCATCCAATGGATTCCCATGAAAGGAGGCCCCAATTACCATGCGGTATATAGAAGAAGAATACCTATCTCTTAGTTTTTGAATTATGTTGCCCCTATAGGAAGACTAGCTAGTAGATCCACCCAGAAAGCTATGTTATGTTTGGTTTACTTTGGCCGGTAGACCACCTTCCATTAGTGTAAGGTTTTACACACCAGATTCCACATTTAGCTCTTGTGGTCTATGTCGATTAAGGCAAGTGTTGCCTAAATTGAAATGAGCCAATGAAGGATAAAGCAACTAAGGTCTTGAGAGGTTTGGTTTAGCCTAGGTAGGGGCATGGAACTCTACCTATGCCTTGCACTAGTTTACCTTGATGGAAGATTTAGAAGGTTGATATTATTTATATATATGATAATTAATGCAAAATATGATAGTATGATGACTTTACATGTAAATAAAAATCTATGATGATTGATACTCTTCTGAACATGTAATTGTTCTATGTTGTTAAAAGTATGAGGTTGTATATACTTTAAGGGTTATGTTATGAGAAGTTGAATATTAGTCATGATTCTTGTTGGGTCACTTGATTGAGTAAGGTTATGGGGCTTTGCTTGGTTATTGCACTTGTTTACTTTACAAGGATTCATGAGTAGTAGTCTTGCTTTACTGTGATATGATGAACTTTTTTCCATGCTTGTGACGTAGTTACTTGATGGTAGGGTTATATTAGATGATGGGTTAAAGTGTGTTGACAAGTATGTTATTTTCTTTAACTTAATGAATATGCCATTTTTGAGTTGTATGTATTTCATTGATGATGCATAACGCTTTCAAAGTATAAAGTAGCATGTTCTGATAAAATGTCCCTTTTAGCATGATTTGATCTTATATGTGCATATGGTATCATGTTTAGTACAAGTGACATAATAACCCCATTTCTTCCTTTTCCCCAACATTTTAGATTCCGATCGTTGAAGTGTTTTGGAAGGCGACTTGAAGAAGGCTTGGAGTTTATCATTTCTCCAAGTGAGTAGGTCCTCACTTTCCGAGGGCGATGCCAATATCGAGCTTATGATGTTGTTTAAGTGTTCAGAACCTTTCATTTCTTTCCTCTCAATTGAGTACTATATATTCGTATGACCTATATATCATCTTATCGGATTGATGTATGGGATAGGCCCAATTTGATATACTCTTAGTAGATGGTAATGAGATGAGACGACTATTATGACTATGCTATTTTCTATATATATTTATGTGCAAGAAGAGTAGAAGGCTATGTAATCTTACTATACGAAGGGTCTATGAATACTCTCTCTCTCTCTCTCTACATATACATATATATACATATATATATATGTGTGTGTGTGTGTGTGTGTGTGTGTGTGTGTGTGTGTGTGTGTGTGTGTGTGTGTAGATATGTAGATGTCTATGTAAACCTCCAAGTAGAAATAATGAAAAGTTTTAAATTTTTCTCTTAATTTGACCTATGAATGTAATGATGTAAACTAAAAGGCTAGTCTTAGTCCTCAAAGAGGAAGACATCGCCAGTTCCATCTAGGGAGTAAACTTGGATGTGAAAAACTTAGTATCAGAGAATGAAGTTGAATTATCTTTGAGTCAATGTTTCTCTAAACCACTTCTATGTAAGTTCGTATTCATAATTGTGAAGCGTGCCACACTTATGGATAGGAACGTAAGGAAACTCTCAATTTCTTGGAAATTCAATATTGTGCCATTAGAGTATACTTATGGTGTGCTTTTGCATATAATCCCATTGTTGTGATTATAGGAAATGAACACTCAAAGGAATGCGGCACAAAGGCTTGAAGAGGAGATTGCTAATGTGGGAGCTCCTCTCCATTGTGATCAAGTTCCTCCTCTTGAGGACGGAGGGAATGATGACCAAGATCCGATCAATCCTCCACCTTTGACCGATGGTGACATAAGGCCTGCCCTTATCCAGTTGGCCCAAGCTGCCACTGCTCAAGTCCAAGCTATGACGGCCCAAGCAAACCGAGAGGTTGTACCCCGTCCTCATCATCAAATTGCTACTATGGACTTCCATCTAAGGGATTTCACTTTGATGAATCCTCCCACTTTCTTCGAGTCTAAGGTTGAAGAAGACCCCCAAGAGTTCATCGATGAAGTACATAAGATACTTCTGGCTATGGGGTTATCCACTTGTGAGAAGGCTGAATTAGCCACTTATCAACTCAATGATGTGGCTTAAGTATGGTATGTCCAATGGAGGGATAATAGGCCATTAAGGGGTGGTCCGGTGATTGGGAGATATTCAAAAAGGCTTTTCTTGATCTGTTCTTTCCTAGGGAGATGAAGGGAAACTAAAGTGGTGGAATTCATCAACCTCGCCAACGAGGTATGAGTGTTCATGAATACTACTTGAAATTTACTAAATTGTCAAAATATGCTCCTTCTTTGATTTCTGATCCTAGAGATGAAATGAGCCGCTTTGTGATGGGGGTGTCGGATGATTTGCAAGAGGAGTGTCATTCGTCTATGCTACATGACAACATGAACATTTCTCATCTTATGGTTCATGTCAAACATGCGGAAGAAGCAAGGTCTAAAAGGAAGAGTAGAGATGCTAAGAGGGAAAGATCTTTTGATAGGGGTTCTTCAAAGAATAGGCTTGAGATACAAGACAAGCCTAGATTTAAGAATCAGGTTTCTAATCAAGTTCCATCCAATTTCCCTAAGGCTCGTGATGATAAGGTAACTTAACCTAGATCCCAAAAGGGAAGGAGTGGAAACTCACACATGAGAAACCTACATATGCCAAATGTGGAAAGGGTCATTTTGGTGAATGCTTGGTTGGAACGGGAAATTGTTTTGGTTGTGGAAAGAGTGACCACAAGGTTAGGGATTTCCCCAATATGAATGGTCAATAAAAGGGTGGTCAAGTTCAAGCATGTGCTTCTAGTGAGGCTCCAAAGAAGAACCGCTCCTATGCTCTCCTCTCTAGGGGTGAGCAAGAGACTTCTCCCGACGGGGTGATCGGTATATTAAAAGTCTTCTCTACTGATGTATATGTCTTACTTAGTTCCGGTGCTACTTTATCATTTGTTACGCCTCAAGTTGCCAAAAAATTTGACATTTTTCCCGATATTTTGCATGAACCTTTGATAGTGTCTACTCTAGTGGGTGAGTTGGTTATTGCAAAAAGGGTGTGTAGAAATTGTCCTATAATGTTGCCCAATAGAGTTGCTTATGTTGAACTAGTAGAACTTGATATACTTGATTTTGATATTATTTTGGGTATGGATTGGTTGCATGTTTGCTTTGCCTCTATTGATTATAGAACAAGGGTGGTGAAGTTTACATCTCTTGTCTAAAAGCATGCAAAATGATCTCTAAAGGTTGTAAATACCATATTGTAAGAGTCCAAGATTTAGACTCCCAAAATTCCTCCACATTGAGTCGGTCCCCATAGTGAGTGAATTTCCGGAGGTCTTTCCTAATGATCTTACCAGTATTTCTCCCGAATAGGACACTGATTTTGGTATCGATTTGCTACCGGATACAAATCCCATTTCAATTCCTTCTTATAGATGGCTCCGGACGAATTGAAAGAGTTGAAGGCTCAACTCAATGATTTACTAGACAAAGGCTTCATTAGACATAATATTTCTCCATGGGGTGGTCCAGTTTTATTCGTGAAAAAGAAGGATGGGTCCTTAAAAATGTGTATTGATGACCGCCAACTCAATAAAGTCACAATCAAGAACAAGTATCCTCTCTCTCGGATTGACGACTTGTTTGATCAACTCCAAGGGGCAAGCTATTTTTCTAAGATTGACTTGAGTTCGGGGTATCACCAACTTAGGGTGAGAGGTGAGGATATACCAAAGACAGCATTTCAGACTAGATATGGTCATTATGAATTCTTAGTAATGTCCTTTGGTCTCACTAATGCTCCGACGGCGTTTATGTACCTAATAAATAGGGTGTTTTGAAGTTACCTAGATTCATTTGTCATTGTCTTCATTGACGACATCTTGGTATATTCAAAAAATAAGGGTGATCACATGACCATTTTAGGGTGGTGTTGCAAGTACTTAAAGAACATCAATTTTTTGCCAAGTATAGAAAATGTGATTTTTGGTTGAGGTCGGTGACATTTCTTTGTCATATCATCTCTAGTAAGGGAGTTGAGGTTGATCCAAGGAAAACGGAGGTGTTGAAAAATTTTCCTACACCATTGTCTCCAACCGACATTAGGAGTTTCTTGGGTTTAGCGGGTTATTATTAGAGGTTTGTGAATGGTTTTGCATCCATTGCATCTCCTTTGACTACTTTGACCCAAAAGTGTAAGAAATTTGAGTGGTCCAAGGCATGTGAGAGAAGCTTCCAAATTCATCCCGAGTGGGTTTAATGTGTGTTCTTATGCAACATGGGAAGGTGATAGCCTATGCTTCTAGGACTTAAGGTGCATGAGAGAAACTACCCAACTCATGACCTTGATCTAGTGACCGTGGTGTTTGCCTTAAAAATATAGAGGCATTGCTTGTATGGTATCCCTGTTGATGTCTATACTGACCATACGAGTCTCGAATATGTGGTTACCCAAAAGGAGTTGAATCTCCGACACAGAAGGTGGTTAGAATTGTTGAAAAATTACGACATGAGTGTCCTCTATCACCTCGACAAGGCCAATGTGGTTCCATGCTCTAAGTAGTATAGGTACTGTGTCTCACATAGATGAAGCCAAGAAAGATCTAGTAGAGGATGTCCATAGGTTGTCTAGGTTGGGTGTACGATAGGAAGATTCTCCAAATGATGGATTCATGGTTCATCATAATTCCGAGTCATCTTTTCTGGTTGAGGTTAAGTCAAAACATTACCTTGCTCAACCATTGATGGAGTTGAAAGAATTGGTTCGTGGTAAGTTCAATGAGTCACTCTCCTTAGGGCAGGATTCTGTTTTGAGGTACCAAGGGAGATTGTATGTTTCCAAGGTAGATGGGTTGAGGGACCAGATCCTTGAGGAAGCCCATGGTTCCTTCTACTCCATTCATTCGGGTTCGACAAAAATGTACCATGAACTTCGGGAGGTATATTGCAGGGAAGGTTTGAAGAAGGACATAGCAGAGTTTGTTCCTAAGTGTCCAATTTGCGAACAACTGAAAGCCGTACATCAAAAGCCGAGTGGCTTACTACAGGAAATCCAAGTTCATACCTGGAAGTGGGAAGACATTAATATGGATTTTGTATTAGTTTTGCCTCGGACTCAAAGGCAATATGACTCAATATGGGTGGTTATGGATAGGTTGACCAAATCCGCTCCTTTTATTCCCGTCAAGTATACTTATTCGGTGGAAGATTATGCTAGGATCTTCATAGATGAGATTGTGTGTCGCCATGGTATTCCGTTATCCATCATATCAGATCGGGGTGCACAATTCACGTCTAGGTTTGGAGGTCATTCCAAGAAGGGTTGGGTACTAAGGTGAAGTTGAGTACCGCTTTTCATCCTCAAACAGATGGTCAAGTGGAGTCAAACCCTTGAGGATATGCTTAGGGCTTGTATTATTGATTTCAAGGGAAATTGGGATAAGTATTAGTCTTTGGTGGAGTTCGCTTATAATAATAGTTTTCATTCATCCATCTCTATGGCTCCCTATGAAGCCTTGTATGGTAGGAGGTATAGGTCTCCTATAGATGGTTTGGAGTAGGTGAGCCTTCACTTCTTGGTCCCAATTTGGATTATAAGACAGTGGCGAAAGTTCATATCATAAGGAACCGGTTGCAAATGTCCTATAGTCGGCGAAGTCTTATGCTGATCATAGAAGAAAGGATTTGGAGTTTGAAAAATGTGATAAGTTGAATTTGAATATTTTGCCTATGAAAGGGGTGGTTAAATTTGGAAAGAAAGGGAAGTTGATTCCTCGTTATGTGGGTCCATATGAAATCCTGCAAAGGGTTGGTAAGGTTGCCTATGAATTGGAACTTCCTAGTGAATTGACTTTGGTTCATCCGGTTTTCCATGTTTCTATGATTAAGAATTGTATAGGTGATCCCGAGTCTATTCTTACTATGCAGGGTATTGGTGTGAAGTATAACCTCTATTATGAGGAAGTTCCAGTTCAAATTCTTGATAGGCCAGTCAAGATATTAAGAAATAAAGAGGTGGCTTCCATAAAGGTGTTATGGAAAAATCACCTACTTGAAGATGCAACATGAGAGGTCGGGGCCGACATGAAGTCCCGTTGCCCTCATCTATTTGATAACTAAGGTAACTAGTTCTTACTAATAATGAAAATAAAGACTATAATTAAAGTTGCTTTGATTTTGGTGAAGTCTTGCAAACTGTGCAATTTTTAATATCTCTACAGTGACTTACAGTGAAGTTGTGCATTTGAACTTGAAATTTTTCTCTTTTGCTTGTTTGAGTTATCTTGTGCATTTTTATATGGGGAGTCTTTACGAAATGACATGTAGCATGTTGTAGGTCTGAAAATTTGATATAATTGACTCATGTAAAGCATGTTGAGATCATGTTGTTGTTGTGAAAAGGAAATTCCTCATAATGTGATATTCGATCCTTATGTATGGTAATTGAAGTTTTGTATTGCCTTGTGTAAGTGATATGATTGATGTTGTTATGCATTGTTGTTGGTTGGGCTGCTACTCTTGAGTCTATTTCTTCCTTCAAAAGATTTTAGTGTTTTTCGGGGACGAAGGTTCCTAAGGGGAGGATAATGTAACACTTCGAAAATCCATGACGTGTCATAAAGACAAACATAAGTGTTATGAAGTCTAGACACTGTTTTAAGGCCTATTTTAATGAATATAGGTCATTTAGGAACTAACGGAACTAAAACGTCCAAGAATGTCCATGACGTTCGAAAACTAGTTCTAGGAGGTACTAGGGTGCCTTATCCTATTTGACTAGCTTTTAGGAGTTTGAAATCCATGAAAATTGGTGGAAGATTAGATAATATGTGTTTAAGTTGATTCATTGTTTAAACATTCAGGTATGACTCCCCAAGGACCAACCAAGGGCCCTTGAGGAGGACCCTTGCACGTTGGAGTCAACACTGCTTGGGCAGTGTGTACCAACGAGATGCAATTGACGATCCGTGTGTGGATCGACGGGGCATCGTTGCCAACCGACAATCAACACTTAGACAATTTTTCAATCCCTAGCCTGCACAAGTCTCTGACAAGAACCACGTATGTGTAGCACGGAGGAGGGGTAGTCCGTCGACCAACCAACGATTCCGTCTATCGTGGTCTCGTCGATGGGGCCTATAATTCCTGCACATTTTTAAGTTGGCCTTAACTAATTAATTAAGGGTTTTGGTGGTTAGTTAAGGATTAAGGGAAGCCTAATTAACTTAATTAACCCCCCATATGAATACCCCAACCCCATTAGTCTAATTACAACTCTAAAAAACAAACTCTCTTCCATCTCTCTTCCTTCTCTCTCTATTGGAAGAAACCAATGAAGACGAGCTAGGGGAGGGATTTGAGGTATGTAAACGGACGATTTAACCATCAAATATTCATCAAATGTTGATGTATGGGATCTAATTCACCTTGGAGACCTCTTTCCTCAAAGGGTTCCTTCAAAGTATTTTGAAAAGTTGGGTTTTCATGTGGGTTCTTCTCCATCTCGAAAATTGTGTTATGAATTGGTTTCTTTATGTTTTCTATTGGATAATATGAATTGATTAACATATATTCTAACCTAATTATGATATATATTGATGGTTTGGTCTAGTTTGTAGAAAATGACCCTTAACCCTAGTTTTGATATTGATATGAATTAAGTTTTTATTCGATTCAATTGACCTGGTTATTGGTTGAATTACTATTAGATAATGTTACATTAATCATGAACAAATTAGAGTGATTTGTAGTCTTTCGTGTTAGTTCTTGAGAAGATGATCTAAGTTAAGAAGGGAATTGACCTAAGTATCTTGTATTAAGCTATGTTCCAGTATTGAATTGTGATGTAGTGATTCTAGCCTTGTTATCATGTTGATTATTCACTTGTGATGATGTATACCCGGATTGGGTTGAATTGAGGTTTTATGGTAAGACCTTGATGATGAACTATGAAGGAGAGTTGGTAAGTCTTATGATCTCTATCCATTACTTCCAATTGTAGTTAATTGTGATTAAGTCATGATGTTGTATTGGAGTATGCCTTGTATTAGGATTGATAGGGTGGTAGATGTTGAATTTAAATGTCTTGATTATGATTGTGAGGTTGATTAAGATGTAAATTTAATAAGGATGGTGATGATTACCAATGTGCCTTATTATGAATAAAATATAAAATGTGATAACCTCACTTATGTGAATATTGATGAAAGGACTACACTCATACAATTCTTATTGAGCTATAATGATAATGATGATTATACAAGGGTTAGACCTTATGACCTACAATAAGTAAGATGATTAATAAAGACATTAAAGACATTCAATAAAGGGACTTAGCTTAGCAGCGAGTGAACTTGACAATGGGAGGTGATGACTTCCCATAGAGGAATATTCACCCTATAGTTCTACATGTGGTGTTGACTCCCCAAAGAGGGATACTCATCCAATGGATTCCCATGAGAGGAGGCCCCAATTACCAAGTGGTATATAGAAGGATAATACCTATCTCTTAGTTCTTGAACTATGTTGCCTCCATAGAAGACTAGCTAGTGGATCCACCTAGAAAGCTACGTTTATGTTTGGTTTACTTTGGCCGGTAGACCACGTTCCATCAGTTTAAGGTTTTACAACACCAGATCCACATTTAGCTTTTGTGGTCTATGTCGGTTAAGGCAAGTGTTCCCTAAATTAAAATGAACCAATGAAGAATAAACCAACTAAGGTGACTTGAGAGGTTTGACTTAGCCTAGGTAGGGGTATGGGACTCTACCTATGCCTTGCATTAGTTTACCTTGATAGAAGCTTTAAAAGTTTTATATTATGTATGTATATGATAATAAATGCAAAAGATGATAGTATGATGACTTCACATGTAAATGAAAATATATGATGATTGATACTCTTATGAACATGTAATTGGTCTATGTTGTTAAAAGTATAAGGTTGTATATCCTTAAAGGGTTATGTTGTGAGAAGTTGAATATTAGTAATGATTCTTGTTAGGTCACTTGATTGAGTAAAGTTATGTGGTTTTGCTTGGTTATTGCACTTGTTGACTTTATGAGGATTCATGATTACTAGTCTTGCTCTATTATGATATGATGAACTCTTATCCATGCTTGTGATGTAATTACTTGATGGTAGGGTTATATGAGATGATGGGTTAAAGTGTGTTGAGAAGTATGTTACTTGCTATAACTTGATGAATATGTCATTCTTGAGTTGTATGTTTTCCTTGATGATGCATAATGCTTTCAAAGTATAAAGTAGCATGTTTTGATAAATCATCCCTTTTAGCATGATTTGATATTATATATACATATGGTCTCATAATTAATACAAGTGGCGTCTTAACCCAATTTCTTCCTTTTTCTTAATATTTTAGGTTCTGGTCGTTGAATTTTTTTATAAGGCGACTTGAAGAAGGCTTAGAGTTTATCATTCATCCAAGTGAGTAGGTCCTCACTTTCTGAGGGCGATGCCAATATCGAGCTTATTATGATGTTTTAGTTTTAAGAATCTCTTGTTTTTTTCCTTTCAATTGATTTTATATATGTGTGTGTGTGTGTGTGTGTGTGTGTGTGTGTTTGTGTGTGTGTGTGTGTGTGTGTGTGTGTGTGTGTGTGTGTAGAGGTATATGTAAACCTCTAAGTAGAAGTAATAAAAAGTTTTAAATTTTCCGCTAAATTTGACCTATGAATGTAACGACGTAAAATAAAAGGAAAGTCTTAGTCCTTTAAGAGGACGATGACGCCGGTTACGTCTAGAGGGTAAACTCGGATGTGACAAAGGGGTACAGCCCCAAACTAAACAACAACTAAACATATAGTCTGATTCCGAAAAGAGCGGAACTAAACAAAAGAGAACTCAAGCCATCCAGAAGAACTAGCTCACCCTTGGATTCAAAACGGTCACTGATTTTCTAAATGGGGTCTTTCAATAGCCGCCGAAAGATGCCCTGTACTCAACAAAGATAAGATCAAGTGACATATCAGTACATAACCACAGTGTACTAGTAGGATCACACGGTTATGCCACTAACTAAAACATATACAACTCAAAAAAGCAATATTACCATGTAGCATGCCCCCTTCGTTCGGTATTGTTTGTCATGTTGTTCTTTTCGAAAGTCGATTTGACTAATTTTCAAATACAAATAGATCACATTAATTCGATATTTAAACCATGAAATTAGATATTCTAAAACTATATGAAAATGACTATAAATTACAATTTTTTGCATATTAATATGATGAAATATCTTAAAATGTTAGTTAAAGTTTTTATAGTTGGACTCTAAAAATAGAAATTATGACTAACAAAAGATGGAGGGAGTACCGGATATCAAAAACATCGATTAACACAATATTCATAGCATAAGAGAACCACACCACAACAAGTCTTAAAGTCCACTTGTGTAATGCATGAATGAAGTCCCACACCCCCATTGTCATGTAAGACCCCGAAAATGACTTAGGTGAAGCTAGAGCCTAATATGGTTGCCATGATGGTCTAAGGTACTAAAATGTCCTATAATGTGGGTTTGAGTTAGTGTCTAAGTGTTTAGGTGCATTAGAAGTCAAACGTCAAGGGACGACCAAGACGTTCGACGACTAAGTGACCTATGTGCCTCATTTGTGGTTTTATGTATTTATATGTGATTCATGATGTTATAAGGTTATTAAATGTGTTACTATTCTGTATATAGGTAGTGTGTCGAGTTTCGTGAAGTTTGGAGGTCAAACATCCAAGAACGTCCATGACGTTCGAAAGGCTTGCCTTGAGACGACCTTGTGTGTCTATGAATGTTTCATCGAGTTTTACGTGTTCATTTGGGATGAAACTCTTGTGGTAGGTCTTTAACTCGTATATGATCATGTTTGGGTTACAAACGTCCGGGTACAACTCCACATAGGACCCACAAAATGGCCCTAAAGGAGGACCCCAACTTAGAACTCAACACTGCCAGGCAGTGTCAATTGACGACCCAAACGACGGCCAGTCGACTAGGAGACGACCCGTCGCTGGGTGGCGTCGATGGGGACTGAAAGCCTGCAGGTTGAGGAGTTGCAGGTGCAACCCACGATACCCCCATCGACGGGGCGAGGGTGAGACCACAGACCGTCGATGTGGATGTTTATGGGCTGCCTGATTTTCATGCCAGCTTTCTGTTAAGTTGAGGGGTGAAGCTGTAAATTCACCCCAAGTCTTATTAAATGTGAGGACGGTTGTTTTGAGCACTTATTGGTATTTTAAGAGTATATAAGTCATTAAACTCTCATTATAACCCTAACACCTAAATCAAAACATATTCCCTCCAAAAGTTTCTCCAAAAACCTCCATGAGAGTTCAAGGTGAAGATGGAGCTTGAAGATGGTTCTTCAATGGATTTTCTTCTTCAATTTTCATTGATTTCTTCAAATAAGGTATGGGGGTTCTTCATTTAAGTCTTGCTATCACCTTAGAGCCAATTTCAAAGATGATTTTCAAAGATTTCAAAAAGATGAAAAGTCCAATTTCTACTCCAAGTCTTGGGTTCTTGCATAAAAGGTTTTAAAACGTTAAGATATGATGTAATTGATGTATAAATGAAGTTTTCCAATGAAATTCTCCATAAACCCTTGACATTCACGAATTCCTCAAATTTGACTAAAATATGGGTTATGTCATCATGCTTTGAGATTGATGAATTCATGTGTAGATTGTTATGGGCTTTTGATTCATGTATAGATTATAGTTAATTGGTTTATATGCTGTTTAAATTTGATCAATTGAGTACTGAATATTCTTCCATCTTTTGACTATTAAGCCTATTAAATTGATATTTACTTAATGCTTATGAATATAATGTAGTTTTCTATGGGCTAATGAATAAAGTAAGGATTGTAATCAATTGGTGTCTAATTGGTCTTATATTGATAAATATATGTTGAATTGACTTAGATTCATTGAGCATTGTGATTTATGTATTGAATTGGTGTTAATGGTCATGAGTAAGGGCCTTATGATATCGAATTGGATGATTTAGCTTTGAAATTGAAGTGGTAAGATGGAGTGGGGGTATGCCGACCTTATTCCTTTAATTTTATGTTAATTATACTTTAATTTTGTTTTGATTGTTATGGTCCACTTATGGTGGCGGTGCTATGTGAATTGATGTGGCCTTGTCGGCGTTACTTTATGCAATATGATAATCATGGCCTTGTCGGCACTACTTGAAGTATTATGATGATTTCATTAGTTTATTTATATGAAGTATGAGCATATCTATCTATATGTGAAGCAATGTGGAAGTATGTGTCCTTTCTATGTATGTTAGGAAATCATGTAAACTATGACTATGTGCTTGTATGGGTATTCTTAGGGTTGATGCATGGTTGATCCTACTTGACTATATCAGTCTATAATGGTTATATTGATGATATGGTAATGTATAGGATGACTTAAAGATTATACTAGTTATTCGTAAGTGACTTAAGAATGACATGTAATATGTGTTAAAGTGAAGTATGTGGTGTCTTGTCTTGGTATACTTGTGTCCCTTGCTTGATGTATGTATAAAAGTGAATATGTGATGTCTTGACTTAGGATGCTAAAGCATCTTAGTCTTGAATGTATGAATAATATGTGACCTTGAATAATGCTAAGAGGGTCTTTTATGTGAAACAATGAACGTAGTGGTAAGTTTATGAATGTTGAAGTAGAAATTCGTAATGGTATCCTTCAAATAAAGGAATAATAGACGTAAGGTTAATTGGCTGGAAAGGCATCATATTAATTCCTAGGAAAGTCATCATCAGCTTCTTGTCGCCATTGGAAGGTAGATCTAGAGGGCCTCTTTGGTAGGGTAAATGTGATATGGTTATGAACTAAATATGGAACCTAATTGTATGAACCTTTAATGTGAATTACTCTATGAGAATGAAGGCTAGCACCGAGTGAGTATGGTAAGGTAAGTAGTTCTAGTTAAGTATGAGACTAGAATACAAATCACACCCTTCATATTCCTTAACCATGTGTCTACATGAGATGTGTCCTAGTTCTACCATTGGCAAGTAGAACACCCTCATCGTAGTGGGTTAGAACTTTGAATTCCATGCTTCGCTAACATGGTATATGTCGGTTATTGCCTATTCTCATCTTGTGGGATACTTATTATCATTTGAGAAGTTCTATGAAGTTTAGGTGGTGCTATGGGACTCTATCTAGACATCGCACAATAGGCTTTGAAGATGTTATTTGGAGTCCCTAAGTATTGTCTAAGACCATTACTTGAATGTCCTTTATGTGATGAATGAGTCTTAAATGAACTAATGAATGTAATGACTTGAGTTAACAAAGTATGTTAAATGAATAAGTACTTATATAGAGTAATTAAGGGTTGTCTAGTTAAGGCATGAAGGGGGCATAGGAATGGTTACTTCTTATCTTACCTAGATAAGTCGTAAGAATAACTCTAGTTAGGGAAGATGATTATTTATGTGGACATGATCAAAACTTAGGAAGTCTTAAGGATTATTTAGTAGTATTGAAGAGGTCAATCATGGACCTTATCTTCTTGATCTATTTAGGTAAGTCTTTTGATAGCCTTTGATGAGGAAATGTCATAACATATTTATGTTGATGTATCAAGTGAGCATGATTCTATCTTAGGTAGTCTATAGGATATCTAAATTGTGTGTTTAGGGGATTGTATGGGTTGTCGCTTCACAACTCACTCAAGTGAGACTTAGAAGTAACTTTGGTAGGAGAATCTCATGTTCTTATGTTGGTATGTTGTAAGTATCTATGTGACTCATCATAAGTAGTCTTGAGGATCATTTAGGCATACCTAGAGAGGTTGTATGGGCGGTGTCTCTTTGTGTTGCTTAAGTGAGTGTTAGGATATTTGTAAGTGGGATAATTACATGCAAGAATATGTCTAAGTGAAGTGGAAGAACTTCACTATTACAGTAAAATGCGTTCACTGTACAGTGAAGTGAGTTCACTAAAAAGTGCTCCTAAAATGTGACTTTGTCCTTAAATGATTTCTTATGTGTTTTCTAAGTTGATAAATGTTATTATTATGATTATAGTATGATGTTTTAATCGGAATTCATGAAAAGCATGTTATTTACTAAATGTCCCTTTTTTATAGTTTTTGCATGGCTTTCATACTTAGTACATCTAATGAGCTAACCCCTTCTTTTCCCTTTTTGACTAAAGTGTAGGGAATTGGAAGTGTTGATGTGTCATGGAGGATGGATAGGTTTCTAAGGCTTGAAGATGAAGTATTGGTGAATCGTCATCGATTCGAGGACAATATCCATATGTCCCTTATGTCATAGACTTTATTTTACTGTCTTTTATGGGGTTAGTCCCAAATGTTGTATACTCCAAAAGTTTAGATGGTTCAAGTAGATGTTGAAAAGATTTAATGTTTTAAATGAAAGTCTTCTTCTTGTATAATGTTTATGATAGAGTTCTTCGTGTGTGAAGAAAGTTTTAAATTCTTACCTATTTTAGTATGATTATTATGCAATGAATGATACGAGAGGCTTAGATGAAACCTCTTGAAGTCTCATTTTCCGTGTGACGACACAAGGATGCCCTATCTTCTAGGGTGTACTTGCGGGTCGTGACATGTCAAAAAGTAGAACTCTTTGAGAACACATAACTCGTAGTTCAGAAACAATAAATACAATTTTCAATGGTAGTTAGTCCTCTCACGGAACTCAATGTAATAGTCCTCTCATTGAACCCAAACTCAACCTGTTAGTGCACTGGTGTGGCACCCGAACCCAGTTAGCTTGCTAGAAAATGGCAATCTGAAACATGGGAATTCAATCCCCGTTATCTTGACAGAACGTGGCAATCCGATCCGATAAACACACCACAATCACATACACAAGTACATCATCAAGATCATCCAACAAGAGATTATTTGTGGCTTACAATTATTCTTTCAACCTTATTTACATAGTGTGTGATCAATAATTAAACATTCACATACATATATGCATTATAATGAAGAAATAACAAACATATATCACACCAACATGAAATTACAACCATCACCTACCTCGAATCAAATCTTGAATCCCCTAGGGCACTTGAATCTTTCCTTCCGGATGATTTCCGCTTGTTCTAGGTCTATGACAATTAATATACGCCTGGAGCAACAATCAAAGGCCTAATTGTTCGGATTATAACAAACCCAATAACACTAGACCAACCTAAGATCCTAATACACAAATTACGGATTTCACACCATATTTCTTATATTAGAATCCTTTCCCATCGATAATAAACCAAGAATGTAGGTTTTACGGATCAGAAAAAATGGATTTGTGTCATTAAAACCTTATCTGAATGGTGAAAATTGTCACAAACTCATTTGGGGTCTCCTCCTAGCCCTAAAAGTAATAAAATACCAAATATGGTCGTTTAGGGGTTTAGCGTCTGGCCGGCTACAGTTGACCCATCCCGCTCCAACTGCCATAATCCCGCTCTAGCGGCCTCGACGAAGACAAAATGTACCCATTCACGAAAAGATCATTTTTCGAGAGTTCTACTCGCTCGAATTTGATTCCATAAAGTGGTACTGTTTTCTTATCATCTTAGTTATCCTTTCATATAATCATTTTTACAATGATATCTATAATTCATTACTTGATTTCCCTACACCTTAATGACTCTGAAATCTTCCAAATCTGGACTAGGTTGGAAAATTCCAAGTTACTAACAAAAATGTTTTTCTGGCCCCAATTCTTTACACCTTAATAACTCCGATTTCTTCCAAATCTGGACTAGGTTGGGAAATTCCAAGTTACTACCAAAAAAGTTTTCTGTCCCCAATTTTTCTTCGTTGACTTTTCCATAACGACGGAATCAGATCACTACACTTTACTACTTTCCAATGATCTCTTCAAGGATTGAATTGATACCTTCTAACTAGACTCACATCATAACAAATGTAGGGGCGAGTACACATCATAGAATACATCAAACTCCCGACAATACTAGAATAAAGAACTTGAGACATGTCTTCCTTTTCTTTTTCATTCTTTGGACACATTTCAAGGCTTAAAGTTTGACCCCTAGCTACAGGAGTAACAATGGATTTCTACTATTCATTTCAAAATGTTCCAATATTTTCTGTATATAAGCTTCTTCAAATAAACTCAAATATTTCTTTGAACAATTTCTTTGTATCTTAACACCCTATATACAGTTTTCGTCACCCATATCTTTTATATCAAACGATTTTGAAAGTCATGACTTGATTGTTCTCACATACTCAAATATTTCCAGCTAATAAAATGTCATCAACATAAAGAGAAAGAATTACAAAATTTCCATTGGACTTTTTCACATAGATGCGATGGTCTTCATCGATCATGGTGAAATTAAATGACATCACATCCTTATGAAAACTCAGGTACCACTTCCTTGAAGATTGCTTTAGGACACAAATTGATTTTTTCAATTTGCATACTTTCTTTTCTTGACCTTTAACAATGAAACCTACTAGTTTATCCATGTAAATTTCCTCATTTAATTCTCAGTTGATAAAAGTGGTCTTCAATTCCATTTGGTGCAATGCTAGATTAAAATGTGCAACAATAGCCAAAAGTAATCATATAGAGGTAAACTTCACAATTGGTGAAAAAGTTTCCTCATAATCTATTCCAGCTTCTTGATTAAAAAAATTTCAACCAATATCGTGCTTTGTGTGTTTCTATTGACCAATCCAATTTTCGTTTAACTTTTGAGAATACATTTATTCCCAAATTTCTACGTCCCTAAGGAAGGACAACTAGACCCTAGAGTGAGTTGGTTTTCATGGACTCTAATTCTTCTTTCATCGCTTTTAACCATTCATGCTTTTTAGGCTTGTTAAAGCCTCAACCACAAAATTAGGTTCATGCAATTATATAGGAGATACCAAGAAAACATAATACTCAATCTCATAAGACTATTTAGGTACACCTTTTATTATACTCTTACGTAATTGAAGTTCAGATTCATCTATTGGATTTTGGGATCCAAAACTCCCACTTGGATCAAAAAACCATATCTTGATCCATTTATCTATCTAGTATGTCTGACGACATTTTTCTGATCTTATGAATTCAACATTTCGTAGAGAGGCTCATCTTTATTCATTTCACCCATTTTAGAAAAGTCATTTTCTAAAAAATCTGACATCTCGTGATACAATTTTAGTAATACTTCTAGCCTCCAATTCATTACCCTATGGAGCGTTTTGTACATCTAATAAAGATACATTTCTTTTGTTTTGGACTTAGTTAATCAACCTTAGAATAACGATCTTCAATATATGCAGCACAACCCCAATGTCATAGATCATTCAAGTTTATTTTATAACCAGTCCAAAGTTCATTAAGGAGTGGAAGATATTGATTTAGAAGACACTTTATTCAATATGTAGGCCGCAGTCAATAATGCATCTCCTTAGAAAAAAGATAGAAAAATTTGTCTGTGTCATCATTGATCTTGTCATTTCCAAGAATGTTCTATTCCTCCTTCATCTACACCATTTTTTAAGGTGTATAAGGAGTAGTTAACTGTCTGATAATGCCTTTTTCAGTACATAATTCTTCCAATTATTTTGACAAATATTCACGTCCTCGATCAGTTCTTAAAATTTTATTCTTTTATATAATTGATTTTCAACTTCGTTATATATCTTTTAAAACACTCCAGTGCTTTAGATTTATGAGAAATAAAATAGACATAACCGAAGCATGTGAAATCATCAATAAATGTTATAAAATATGCAACACTAGACCTTGCTTCATTAGACCAAAATTATCAGAATGGATTAGTTGAATGGGAACTCAACTTTTTTAGCCTTCACAAATGGTTACGTGTATTCTTTTCAATAAGACAACTTTAACAAGTTGGCATATCAATTTTAGTGAAAGGACTTACATGCCCTTCCTTTTCCAGCCTACTCATTCGATCTCTCCCTATGTGACCTAATCTTGCTGACCATGTAATAACATCAATATCATTATTACTAGAATAACATGTCACTACACAACGATCAGTATAATAGTCATAAAATGAACGATTACAATCTAAAATGATAAAACAAAGTCAAAAACCATCTAAAACATTATCTAGAGTTATTTTAATACCATTGCAACAAAAATATAAATCAAAACCAACATACTGAGGAATAGACACAGAGACTAAGTTTCGTCAAATATTTGGAGCATATAGGACTTCATTGAACATCAAATATCAGTTACCACATAAGTCTTTGCAAGTCTCTATCCCTTTGACTTTAGGCCTAGCATTATTTCCTGCGTAGATCCACCTAGATCTTGATGAAACTCGATGAACTCCATAAATGCTTCTCGTCTCGACTCTCGTGATCGGTGGATCTCTGAGTCTACAATCCACATAGGATAAGATTCTGTTATTAAAGAAGTTCTTGAAACATATGTAGTACCTAGATATGCGTTTAGAAATGCTACCTTTTTGGGCTTGGTACATTCGCGAGGAAATTTCCCCAATTCTTAGCAATTGTAGCACTTCATTTTACTCTTCTATATCTTCAATGTGTTCCTTTCTTGGAGTTTGGATTCTTTTTTTCTTAGAGGGTCCTTCTCCAGTCTCTTTGTCTTTCCCATTTCTTTTCCAACTTTTCTTGCACTTGAAGTTTGAAGATTTTGTAGCACTTGACTCTGCCACAAAAGCATTAGAAGTAGCTTTAGCAGCACCAAGGCGCTCATCTTCAATTTTAACATGGCTTACAAAATCAGGTAAAGTTTTGATACTATCATTATGAGCCAAGCTAATCTTCAAATGTTCCAAATTATTGGGAAGAAGCCGATTACTGCCTGAACTTGTTGCTCATCTAAAAGAACATGACCAACACTCTTGAGTTGAGCTATTATGTTTGACATCATCCTAAGGAGTTGTTTGATATTCTGATCATGGCGTTTTTTGTAAGTGTCAAATTTGATGGTCAACTGTCAGACGCGGGTTACAGACGTACCCCCATACGCTCCTTGCAGATGTGCCAACGTAGCATGACCAGTAGGGAATTCTTCGCATTCATGTATGATGTCATCAACTACAGAACGAACTATTATTCCACGGCAGTGGAGTTAGCCTTCTTCCAAGATTTGTAAGCTTCAAGATCCCTTTTGTGTTGCGCAATATTACCCTCTTCTATCACCGTTCAGTTTTTCACCTTTGTTTAAGCCAGCAGTTATACTTTTTGATGTCATGTCTATTATTAGATGTAATTGGGAAATAATTTTGAATCAACTATGCATGTAACATACACATTCAAGCAAATAAATTCTCAGAAAGGTTTCATATCTAATGTAAAATCGAAAAGACACGTATGCATCCAATCATCATCTACAAGCTTAAAATTTAAGAAAACTATGAAATGAACTTCTTAATGTGTATACTAATATATTGAAAACTTTTAATAACAAGGATTTTTAAGGTCTAAAAGCATAACCTGAGAAAAAAAACTACATTGTTCATATATTAGAAAGTAAATAAATAATTACAAATTACTAATCTTTTAACGACTAAAATCCTCCCACAAGTCTTCAAGACAACAAATATACACCCTAAAAGACTGACTGAGCCAAATGTCATTCTAAATATCAGTCAATCTACTACCCCAAGGTTCACGAATAGACGTCAGTTAAATAAGCTAAGGCTCTCCAATCCGAAATTTTCTTATAATCGACAAATACATCCCATTTTATTTTAAAGAGGTGAATAAAATCGCATGAAATATTAGGGGATATCTTCATTGACTTAAACTCTTTAAATTTTTTATCGTTTTCCCTTCGAATGGGGCTTTGGTTCTTTGACAGATTTTGTAATGCCCTTAGGACATCAATCTGTATGATTTAACGCACTTAAAAACATATTTTACGATGTCTTACTCTTCTACCTTATCCTTTGCTCGCCTTTGAGAACTCCCACATGGTGTAATTTGAGCATGTTCTCGTTCACCCATATCTGAAATGGGAACAAAAAAAAGGAAATATGGCTAAGACCAATTAATGCGAGAATGTATGTCAAAAATTTCTCGAAGGAGACACGGAACATTTTAAGGATTTTGAGGACTGGCGGAATTTATTAAGAACAATTTATATTAAATATATCTGAATCGTAACCAAGTGACGACTATTGGTAAATATCAAATTAATGCTTCAAAAGAAAATATAAGTACTGATATTATAATTTAATATCGCTCGCAAAAAAGAATTATACAATAGACTCATTTTTCACACATTACATTTTCAATAAAAAAAAAATTATGTAAGAGTACATTATCCCGTAAAAAATAGTGAACTAAATATTAGTACTAGATCAAACAAAATCTGATCACATTCTCTCAAAAAAGTTTGAAAGAAAAAAAGGTACGAACACATCACACTTTTTAATAAAGTGTGTATATTTTCGCTAGAATGCATACATGAACTTTATCATATATATTTTTTTGTTAGATAAAACATACATACATACATACATATATATATACATACATATATATATACATATATATATATATACATACATATGTATATATATATATATATATGTATATATGTGTATATATATATATATATGTATATATGTATATATGTATATATGTATATATATATATATACATATATATATATATATATGTATATATATGTATATACATATATATACATATATATATATGTATATATATATATATATATATGTATGTATGTATATNATATATGCTTTGCGAGTAAACCTATTTTTTTATGTAGATTGTTTGTCATTTATCAAAATAGTATACAATATAAAATAAGGCCACAGCCACCCAACACTACCTAGATGTGTATGGATTAGGAGTAGTAAAATATTAACTCAAACTAACCTTGAAAAGATTTTAACAAAATTTGAGACTTGCTTTTAATAAATAATGATAATAGTATTTTTCCATGACATTAAGTTCAAGTCCTTTGAAAATTCTTTCCCAATACACAATACTATTCTAGTGCTTGCCGCACATCACTAGGGTAGGTACAAATTCAAATACAGTCTTTCTCTTCGTGGGAATACAAAAATTAAAACAATAAATATTTATAATCATCATTAAATTATTCATTGTCAAAAATCTTAAAACAAATAAAGCCTTAATAGTTTGAAATCATTGTTTTGTGATAGCACCAAATAATTAATATATATGTAATTCTTTTAATAAAATAAACTATATAAATTTTCATGCTCTTATTCCATATGTCAAACATAAATTCTACCGCTTACCATATATATATATATATATATATATATATATATATATATATACAAAAAAAAAGGTTGTAAAAAAATTCACTACACACTTTTCCATTAAAGTAATACTACTTTTCAGGATGTCACACGATAAAGTGGGTATAAAGTTATGGACCAAAAATAAATTACTACACGTTTTTCCTTTAAAATAATACTGCTTTTCAGGATGCCACATGATAAAGTTGGTATAGAGTTATGGACCAAAAAAATTACTACACGTCTTTCCATTAAAGTAGTACGACTTGAAAAAGGATGCAAAACACTTTCTTCAAAAAAAATTACTCTACAAGTCATCTTCTCTACTTATATGTTATCAATACAAACACTTCTTCTTGTTCATCTTCTTCAAATATTTCCATTACACACATCTTGATTATTTTCTTTCTTCTTCAACAAAAATTTCAAGAAAAATAAGGTCACACATATATGTGTACTACATAAAAAAAGTTTGATTTAGCACATGGAGTATTCAACTTTGCTCTGACGCCGTTGTTAGAATTTCGTGTAACAAGAATGAAGTTATGTACCTGTTAATAACAGTGGAATGTTAATCGGAAAAAATTGCTCCAAGTCCAACCTTGAATCACTAGGAAAGGAAGGATGATTTTCACAAACTAAATGTATTCTTTTCTTTGGTTTTGTAATTCCTCTTTTTTTTCATAATTGTCTTACTGACCCATTTGAAGAGAAACATGGGATAGTAGATTTAAAATAAAATCTCTAACTGTTCTCCCTCTTTTCAATTTTAAAATTGTTTCCTCTTTTACTTAAATCAGATTATATGTAATCTGATTTAATATACATAAAAAAAAAAGTGGGTTGTGTTAGGTCGAAAATCATTCGGGTCGGGTTGATTCACATGTGTGTCACGTGAACCACAGAATCTACACTTAGTAGGGATAATTCTTTAAAAGATGCAATTTTGATCTGCACCAGTATCTAATAAAGTAATTTTTTGGATAGAATAACTTTTATTTATAACTAAAATTAATGGGTATATGATAGCTATGATCTTTAACTATTGTGATAGTATTCATTTCTGATTTTACCATTTGAGTTATTTCTAATGGTTCTAATTTTGATTGTAAACTTAGGTTTCGGGTTGGTGTTTCTTCTAAGTTTTTGTTTAATTTCTTTGATTTCTTTCTTTATATGTACTAATTCAGTTTGAATATCTTGAAGTGTCATTTCAGAATTTTGTTCTCTAAATTTAGTTAGTACATTTGTCATACTAAAAGCTTTAATAGTATGATTATTGGATTGTTGATTAAGAATTATATCTTTTAATGTTATTAAATATTTTTCCTTATACTTTGGATCTTATATATATTCAATAATATCAAAAAAAGAAAACTTCTTTACTATTAGTGCTAATGACATTAATGGAATGGTCTTGACAGGTGCAAACTGCACCCGCACATCCACAGTCGGCTGAACAATTTATCATATTAAGTTACTCATCTTTACTATAATTTCCTTTTGGAACTAGTGTGATTTTCATCAAGTTTTGAATATAATATATTTTTAATATCTTCTTCTAGTTCTAACCAATTTATCTTATCTTTCTTTTTATTAGGGGCCTGACAATCCCTAGCATGGTGTCCGGTTTTTCCAAAGTTCCAACACGTATCAATATTGTTATTATCTAATTTAGATTTTCTAGATTTTCTTTTGTAATAATGGTGTTCGTCATTTTTATCCTTATAATAATTACGACGACGTTTAACCTTTTTTGAAACTTCATTTGAAGGGGCAGATAATTTTGTATAGACAAAGTATTGACAAAAATCTCCTAATTCTTTCTTGATAGTTTGCTATACTTTTTCAATTGAATTTTAAGTTTCATATCTGTACATAGTTTTGATTCAGTAATATTTATAAAACTTATGAGATCTCTATATGTTAATTGTTCATAAGGGATTTTTCCTTCAAACCTATACTTTAATTTTATGTTAACCTTTTTAGCAAATAGTTTTGGTAGACCACTAATAAATTTTTCTTTCCAATAATCATGATTACAGTATTTTCTAATCATAAATTTGTTAAGAAAAACATCTTTATAGCATCTAAAATCGTCCAACTTTAGCCAAGATAGATTCTAGACTTCTATCTTGAAAAAATTGAAGTTCTCCAATAAAATGTTTAGCTATATTATAAATTAAGGTGGCAGTGACATCTTCTAGGATTTGATTCTCTATGTTTTGCGCAGAATATTCATCATAATTGGGGCTTAATAGTTGTAGCTTTAATATACTTTATATATTATCCTATGTGAGATAATTATCCCACCAATTTTTTAATGTGTCTGTAAATTCAACGGTAATTAAAGTATTTGATTGTTTATCTGACAAATTTTTTATTGTATATTCCGTAATGGACATTCCCAGTTCATGTCACTTATTATAAATTTGATGTTCCTCGAGTCCAATAATATTTCATCAAGCCATTTCTCTTCCCAAATGCGAAGCATGAGATAGGAATTCATTTTCTTCATATTGCATATCCGGAAAAGAGAGTTTCTTATAATAATTCCTTTTAGTAGAATAATTAGAACTTAATTTACTAATATCATTATCATTATTTCGGATAAGGTATAATATTAGTAAATTTTATTTCAGATTTTAGTTTTTTATTAATTATTTTTAAAACATCATTCGTGATTTCAAACTTTACTTGAAACCTAGCGAATTTCTCATTAGAAAAATCTGGTAGTTTAAATATTGGATGAGTCTCTAGTTTTTTACTTTATTATTATAGGAAGGATTTGGTTTATCCTTAAAAACTGATTTATTATCGTCTTCAAGAATCTGTTAGAGACCACATAAAGTAGTTGATTTGTATAATTATTTTGTTGTAATATTCTTTTAATATCTTTATTTTAAGGATCTCCTTTAGTATAGTCTATATCTATTTTAAAAGGTGAGGCAATAACAATAACAATTCTACCGTCTATAGTAGACTAATTTCTTTTAAAGGAAGAATTTTAGATTCAACTACCTTGTTACTAGTAGTATATCATTTATTAACAAGCATATTTAACGACTCTTTTTGGTTGTCTAATTTTTCTGTGTATTCAAACCATTTTAAAAACTCTATATTACATTTTAATATTTTCTTATCACTAAACCATTTATTTATAAAGGTTAATCTTTTAGAAAAAGAACATCTTTAAATATACCATTATTTATTAATGAAATTTCCTAGACTAGTCCAGAATTTATTTAATAATTAATATTTGGTTCAAAAGGTTCATCTAATCGAATCATCCCCATAGATTTTGTTTAGCCCTTTTGATAGATTTTACTAAAATAATACCCTTACGTGTAATTTTATTATCTTTTATGGTAGTCATTATAAATGTTTTAAATCCTCTACGTATGAGAGAGTAGACATGAATAACTAGGAATTTTATATGATAAGAAGTATTTAGCGGAGAGAAGCACACCATTCTTAGGACTAAATGTCTACTTTAAAGGTTACTATCGGAATAATAAATATTTTGTTTAGTAATTGTTGTTACCTTTTTCACTAACCTTCTTTGATTTTATTCCTCTGGGTTTGGCGATGGGAACACACTCTAGGTCCGGTTCTTCACACACACAGTCTGAGCTAATCCAACGGAAAACTACGGACTTGCCAACGTCTAAACAATGATTAACCGGTTACCCAAATTTAAGGAATAACTCTAAGAACACAAGTGGAAGAAGAACACAACTACCAAACTCTAAACTTATCACACGAATCGCAACCTAAGTTTCGATGTTGTCGACCCAAGGACAGCACGGACATAGTCTCTCCTACTCATACACCTCCCCCGCCAACTTGCCTCTGATACCAATGGAGGGGATGGATCAAGTTTCGGGACAGAAACCAATAGAAAATTGTCCGGAGTAAAGTGATTATTGTCTCACCCTTTATAATGGATATAATAGACACCAAAAGTGATCCCACAAATAAGGATATAAATAAAATACTGCAACCAAATAATTATACAAATCAACTACTTTACGTGGTCTTTAATCAAATCTTGAGAGCTGATAATAAATCAGATATTAAGGATAAACCAAGCTTTTTTACAAGGGTAAAAAATAAGGATATAGAAACTCACCAATATTTAAATTAACTGAACTTTCCAAAGATAGATTTCTAACTTTCAAAAGAAACTTGAAATTACTGATGAACTTATAGGAATAATTAATGAATAGTTAAAACCCAAGTCCATAAATAATTTGTCCAAAGAAAATGATATTGAAATATATAAATTATGTTCTAATTATTCCATCAAAAAAGAGTTATTACAAAAGACCTTCAATTTCGGACATGCAATATGAAGAAAATGAATTTTTATCTCATACTTCACACTCTAGAAGTTAAATGCGGAATGGAATATTGATGGACTCGCGGAACATAAAATATATCACAAAGTACATGAAATGTGTATATCCATTAGGGCATATAAAATGAAAATATTATATGAGACACAAGCTTCTACTTTAATTACTGCCAGATTTTCCGGAACATTAAAAAATTGGTAGGACAACTACTTCACAGAAGATGATAAGGAAAAGTTAGTAAATGCCACTACTATTATCCTTATAATTAAAACTAAGTCTGGAGGACAAACTATAGAAAATCAAATTCTAGAAGATGTCACTGCCAACTTAATTTATAGCATAGCTAATTACTTTATAGGTGAACCTCAATTCATTCAATATAGAAGTTTAGAAATACTATCTAATTTATCTTGTCCATAGTTAGATAATTTTATGTGGAACAAAGATGTTTTGATGAACAAAGTTATGATTCACAAAGACTGCAATCATGACTATTGGAATGAAAAATTTATTAGTGTTTTACCAATACTATTTGCTGAAAAGGTTAGAATAAAATTAACAGATAGGTTTGAAGGAAAAATTTCTTACAATCAATTTAACTTATGATGACCTCATAAGTTTTAAAAATATTATTGGATTAGAACTATGTACATATATGAAACTTTAAAAACAACTAAAAAGGAAGGTAAAATATCACAAAACGAATTGGGAAAATTTTGTCAAAACTTCAGTTATATTAAACCATCCACCCCATCAAAACATTCTTCTAAAAGAATTAAAAGGAGCCATGAGAATGACCTAAAATCTGAAAAACACCGTTATTAAAAGAAGAGGTAAAAAAAATCTAACCAAGACCCTAGTAAAAATAGAATCAAAACAAACAACATTGACAGGTGTTGGGGCTATGGAAAAATAGGACATCGAGTCAAAGATTGCCCAGCCACTAATAAAAAGAAAGATAAAATTAATATATTATAATTAGAAGAAGAATAAGAATAAGATAAATTGTATTTTATTCGATAAGAAAAAGAAAACAACTCCTCTTCCAATGAAAATCTTAGCAATGATGATAAGACAAATATAGCCTATAGTTGTGATAGAAGTAAGTCATCTGTGTCACGCCCCGAGTCTATACCCTAGACTTGGACGACAGTCAAAGACCATAACTGGTTACAAGTGAACCCTTGACCTCGGCTTACTAATTCAGCGGAAGAATTACTCATGATAAATACTTTGAAAAGTAAACTGAACTGTTCAATATATATATATATACTAAGCATGTTTCAAAGATCAACATTTAACTTGCCAAAAGGGCAACCTAACTCTTTAACATATGAATGATAACGAAAGGACAATTGATTGCTAACTGTCTATGAAACCTCTAAAACAAAGATGGATGTCGGGAAAGGAACCTCAATCATCCTAGAATCTAAAGACCCAAAAGCAAATAAAAAGAGTCCTCTTGAATGCAAGGAGTCTCACCAACAGACTTTGAGTGCTCGAACTAGATCAACGGGGCATTGGATGTTGCTCTTATTTACCTGCGTCTGCATCAAAAATTATGTAGGCCAAGTGGTATCAATATATTGAATGTACGAGTACGCGAGTTTGAATGTTAAACAATACATAAGTTTGAAAAGATTCTAAAAGAAACACTTACCTTTGCTCTTCTCAACTCATGAATAAACTTAACACTGAATAAAGCAAGGAAACGCATGCAAAGATTTACAAAACAGTAACAGCAACTTAGTTCGTCAAATAAAAATGCAATAACAAACTAAACTTTACGCATATACAAAGAGATATAGTTTAGGTGGGAGTTTCTATAACCGACAATCATCACTATGAGCCTAAATGGTGATACAATGTATTTACATCATGCTGTCAGACTGTTCTATAATTTACCGTCATATAGAACTACTTACTTCATTTAAGTAATCATCTAAAAGTATGATCCTTTAATACTCATGATGACTACATTGTTTATGGAGAATCGAGTTAATATGAACTCGCATCCCCATATCGATGCTCAATACTACTCCCAAAAATATACTTAGCTCATATATTTTTAAAACAACTTCTTTATTGGTTTGAGATAATTACTTAAAACTTAACTTAAAAACTCTCTTGGAATCGATGTTCTCTTTCTTTCTCAAATGCGAATATATTTTAAACTTCTTGGGAATACTTAGTTCCCATTTTCTTTGAAGAAAAGAACTTCAACTGTTTACTCTTTGCTTGAATTGAATTATGGGTTGGAGGATGAAGATTTGTGATAGCAAAGATCTTATGATGTTTAGGAATGATTTTAGATAGCTAAACATGAGAAAATACCAAACTATCAAAATGTGAGGGTGGGTCCGCGACGCGGAGATGCATTTATATTTTGGTTTTGGATATAAATTTATAGGAAGATCACTCCGTAGCTCCACGACGTGAAGCAGAAACTTTCCAAATCAATCAAATTCAAGAACAACATCAAAATCAAGAATAGGTATCAAGATCATCAACTTTCAAATCTTTTAGGACGAATTCATATTGAAATAAATATATTTCGCATGTGGGAGAATAATCTCAACGTTATGAAAGTCTCACATACATGGTAGGAATAAATCCTTGGCAAAAACCACAACTAGATTGATTGATCTCGATGAATCTTGCCCATTTCTTCTTCTTTCTCCTCTTTTCTCCTTTCTCCAAGGCGTAGCGTAAATTCCAATTTTCTAGAAATGACTATAATCTAATTTGACCAATAATAAACTCCTAAAATCGGATTAAAATAATAGGGAAATGAAAAGACTAGAATATCCCTTCAAATACACCTAACATATCCTTATCTAGGAGTTATGACCGTTTGAAGTTGACGAGAAACTCATTTTTCCTAACGTGAACAATTTTTAGATTTTTATTATTTCCAAAAATGATTATTTCGGTTTTTAGCTTCTTTCTAGTTATTTCAAATTGCAAGGTGTTACAATATCTTCCCCTTGGGAACATTCATCCTCGAATAAGATTATTCTTACTAGGCTAAGGGTGTAACATGCAACTTTCAATTCAAACATCCACAAGCAATACGCAAAACAACATGACAACTTGTAAATAAATTCTAATAAATGATTAGTACCATAATCAGGAACTTCTCTAGGTTTGAAGAGTGTAGATATCTCTTTTTCATACTATTCCCCAATAGACTTCTCTCAAGTCACGATATATCTTGGTAGAACTCAGATGAATGGAATATCTAAAGTTATGAGCTTTCTCTATGATCCTCTTCTGGGTCCCATCTACCATTGGTACAGACAACCTACCTTGATGTCTCAACACAGCATGTCCCGCTTGTTCATAAGCTAATACTTTTTTCTTATGAACATTTGCCTTAAATTCAAACAAAATAGGGTCTTAGTCTTGCTTTCCTTTTTTATGACACTAATATGATTCAAATCCATTCGTCACCAGTATTCCTCCTTTCATGGAATCTATTATCGAACTCCTAATAGTGCAAGTCTAAGCACCTCTTGTGCTAAGTTTTTCTCACCTTCCTCAAAATGGGTTGTACTACCCAGAGGCAACCTGCTCAAAGCATCAACAACAATATTATCTTTACCAGGGTGAGAACGGATACTCCATAATCCTTTAGTAATTCTAACCAGCTCATATGCCTGAGATTAAACTTTTTTTGAGTGAACACATATTGTAGTCTTTTTTGATCAGTAAAAACATTAACATGAACACCATACAAATGCTAACACCATATCTTTAAAGCAAATATTACCGCATCCAACTTTAAGTCATGGGTTGGGTAATTCTTCTTATGAACTTTCAATTGTCTGGAGGCATAAGCTATAACTTTGTCATTTTGCATTAATACACAACCGAAGCCAAATCTAGATGCATCATAATGCACCACAAAACCTTGAGTACGTTCTAGTAAGGTTTAAACTAGGGATGTATTCAACCTCTTCTTCAATTCTTGAAAGCTTTTCTAACAAGCTCCAAACCATTGAAACTTAATCGTCTTCTGGGTGAATTTGCTCAAAGGATTCTAAATAGACGAGAACCCCTCTACGAACCTTCTATAATAGCCAACTAAACCCAAGAAACTCCTAATATCAATTGAAGATGTGGGTCTAGGCCAATTCTGCACTGCTTCAATTTTATAAATATCAACTTTAATTCCCTATCCAAACACTATGTGGCTTAAGAATGTCACAGACTCAAGACAAAACTCATACTTAGACAACTTGGACAACTTCTTATCTTTAAAAGTGTGAAGAACTATTCTGAGATTGCTAGAATGATCTTCTTCATTCTGTGAATAGATTAGTATGTCATCAATGAAGACGATGACAAACATATCTAAATAAGGTTTGAATACTCTATTCATAAGGTCCATGAACTATGTTGGTGCATTACTGAAACTAAACGACATGACCAAAAACTCATAATGACAATACCGGGTCATGAATACTTCCTTTGGAATATAACATTCCCTATATCTTAACCGATTGTAACCTTGATCTGAGGTTAATTTTTGAGAAACAGGAAGCACCCTGAAGGTGATTAAAAAGATCATCAATTCATGGAAGAGGATACTTATTCTTGATGGTAACCTTGTTCAACTGACGGTAGTCTAGAGACATCCTAAGTGAACCATCTTTCTTTCTCATAACCAAGATCGGAGAGCCCCAAGGTGAGATGTTTTGTCAAATGAAACCCTTATCTAAAGGATCCTTCAACTGTTTCAACCTTACTGGTGCCATTCTGTATGGCAGAATAGAGATAGGACGAATATTTGGAATGATGTTTATGCCAAAGTCTATTTCTCTCTCATGAGGGACTCTAGGTAGATCATCGGGGAGACTTATGGAAACTCTCTTACCAATAAAATTGACTGAATTTGAGGTATCTCAACACTCGAGTCCTTAACTCAGACTAAGTGATAGATACAACCCTTTGAGACTAACTTTATTGCCTTAAGGTATGAAATGAATCGACCCTTAGACGCTGATGAACTACTACTCCACTCTATGACTGGCTCATTAGGAATTTGAAACTTGACCACTCGAGTTCTACAATCTATTGAAGCATAAAGGCATGAAGTCAGTCCATACCTAGAATGTCATCAAAATCTACTATGTCTAAACCAACTAAATCGGCCATGGTGCCCTTGTGATTGATGGAAACGAGACAATCATGATAGACTATTTCTTCTAGAATAGAATCACGAACAGGCATAGAAACACTGAATGGTTAACTAAGTTGCTGAGGAATGATACCAAATTCATTTGCAACCTAAAGGGTTACAAAAGATAGATTTGTTCTTGGTTCTAGCAAAGTATAAACATAAAAAGTAAAGACTTGTATCATACCACTGACAACATCTGGTGAATCCCCTTGCTCTTGACGATTGTTAATAGCATATAACTGGTTTGCTCCTCCACCAATACCTGAACTAGGTCCTCGAGGTACAGCTCTGTATGGTTGAGAAATTGATGAAAGTTGGGCCATATTGCCCCTATTACCATTACCTTGCATGTTCTCAGAACACTCCCTCATAAAGTGGCTCTCTTTCTTGCACTTGGAGAAACCTGTCTACCCATCACGATACTTGCCCTGGTGATCTCTATCACACCTAGCACATGCATGAGCCTTACTACCCCTTTGTGTCATACTACCTTGAGAATATGTCGGTATATCTGTGAAACCCTGGGAATTCTGATTATTGTACATACCTTTGTCCTTAGGTGCATGTGCACTAGTTGATAATAGAGTAGGTCCCTTCTGTTTTCGTTGGAGGGATGACCGGTTGGCATTACTCTTTTGGTGTCTGAACTTGTTCCTTGATGTCTTAGCCCTGTTATTCTTAAACTCTTCTCTATCCTTCAGCTTATCCTCCTCAACCTGTTGTACATGGATCATAAGCATTGCTAGGTCCATATCCCTTATCAACATAACTACCTTTCCTTCCTTGCTTGACTAACTAGACAACCCAGCAACAAATAAACTGGTCTTGCTCCTCATGTTAGCAACCATCTCCGAAGCATGGAAGGGAAGTTGTGTGAACTTCGTATTGTACTCATGAACACTCATATACTCTAGATTAAGGGTGGGAAACTCTCTTATCTTTGCCTCTCAAACTTCACGGGGAAAGAAATGCCCAATGAGAGCACTCTCAAATACAACACAACTCACTACTGGTTCATCCTCATCCCTATTCGTTTTCCATTGGTCGAACCACATTCTAGCGACACCCTTCATTTGGTATGTAGCTAGTTCTACCCTCTCTGCATCAGCAACATGCATCACATCAAATAACCTTTTCAGCTTCTCAATGAAGTTCTCTGAATCCTCAGTGACACTTGAACATGTGAAGCTTGGTGCGTTCATCCTTAAAATATCACGGATTCTTAAAGTATCAACCACTTTCTGTCGATTATCTCTTTTTCCAAATTGATAGGTCGCAACTTGAGTTGACATCCGGATCACAGAATTTAGCATGGGTGACCTCTCCTTGGGATTGAACTTCTAATTCATTAAGTACCCTTTGTTCCTCAACATTTCTCCTAGCAAGACGACCTTGAACAGGTCTTCGTGGAGGCATCATAATCTACAACATGCGCAAGCACGAAATAGAGGGGAACTTTTACAGATCAAACTCTAATGCACGAAATGAGTGTGAAAGAAGTGAGAAATTTTCCTAAATGTTGCAACCTCCTAATTATAGATGCTGCGCGATTCACACCAATAACTAGGACTGTACAAACACGGCTACATAGACTCTCTAGGATTCTTGAACTCTATTCTCTAATACCAAATTTGACACGCCCCCAACATACACCTTGGATGTGGTCGGCACTCGAAAACCATTGTTTGTCCCAAGAGAACCCTTGACCTAGATTACTTACTCAGAGGAAGACTTACACATGTATTATACTTTTAAAATGAAATTGAACTGCTCAATAAATATGCTTAGAATGTTTCAAAGATCAACATTTAACTGGCCAAAATGGCAATCCAAGTCTTTCACATATAATTATAATGTGAGGACAACTGACTCATAATTGTATATAAAGCCTCTAAAACAAAGATGGATGTCGGGATTGGAACCCCGATCATCCTAACATTTGAAAGAACAAAAATCAAATAATAGGAGTCCTCCGGAATGCAAGAAGGATCAACAACATACTCTGAGTACTTGAATAGATTAATGGGGCGCTGGATGTTGTCCTGGTTAACTGCTTTTGTATTATAAGACGATGCAGGAAAACTCCAATCAGAACATTGAATGCACGAATATGCGAGTTATAATGGTAAACAATATATAGGCTTGAAAAGATTCTTAAAGAAACAATTACCTTTCCTCTTCTCAACTCAAGAATAAACTTAACTCATAATAAAGCAAGGAAACACATGCAATATATGAAAATCTTTATAAAGTAGTAAAAGAAACTTAGTTCGTCAAAGAAAATGCAATAACAAACAAAACTTTACTCATATACAAAGTGATATAGTTTAGGTGGGAGTTTCTCTAACCGACACTACCGCTATGAGCTTAAATGGTGATACAACGTCTTTACGTCACGCTGCCAAACTTTCTATAATTTGTGGTCATATAGAACTACTTAACTTAGTGGATCCACTAGCTTAACTTAAGTGATCATCTAAAAAGTATGATCCTTTAATACCCATGATGGCTACATGGTTTATGGAGACTTGAGTGAATATGAACTAACATCCCCATATCAGTGTTTAATACTACTCCCAAAAATATACTTAGCTCAAATGTTTTTAAAACAACTTCTTTCACTGGTTTGAGATAATTACTCAAAACTTAGCTTGAAAACTCTGTTGGAATCGATATTCCCTTTCTTTCTCAAATGTGAAAACATTATAAACTTCATGGTAATACTTATTTCTCATATACTTCTTTGAAGAAAATAAACTCAAATCTTTACTTTTTGCTCAACTTGAACTTAATCTTGAAACACAGTTAACATTTGTGAAAGACTTTTGAAAACTTTAAGAACTTAGCTAAAATTAACTCTTTGACTTCTTGACTTGACTCCTAACTTTTCTTGAATTGAATTACGGGTTTAAGGATGAATATTTATGATAGGAAAGATCTCATGATGTTTTGAATTGATTTTAAATAGATAAACATGAGAAAAGACCGAATTATCAAAATGTGAGGATGGGTTTGCGATGTGGAGAGGCATTTAAATTTTGGTTTTGGAAACTTTTTAGGCAGATCAAAACTGTGTCAGCTCGACGCGAAATAGAAATTTCCAAATATGTGAACCGATTGCGGGACACGCCACGGGTGTGAAATTTCGTCCGACAAAATTTCTTCTTCGTTTTTCAGTCCCAATTTGCACAAACTCGATTCTTTTCTCAAATTTTTTTGTGATACAGATACCCAACAAATATACCTAAGAAAGTAACTCGAAACCACTCTATAATACGACGTAACAATTTCAGAAACTTCTCAAATAAATCAAATTTTAGAACAACATCAAAATCAAGAATATGTATCAAGATCATCAACTTGGAAAATCTTTCAGGATGAATCCATACTGAAATAAATATGTTTGGCACGTGGGAGAGCGATCCCAATATTATGAAAGCCTCACATACCCAGTAGGAATAAATCCTTGGCGAAAACCACAACTAGATTGATCGATCTCGATAAATTTGCCCCTTTCTTCTTCTTTCTCCTCTTTTCTCCTTTCTCCGAGCCGTAGCGCAAAATTCCAATTTTCTAAAACTAACTACAATATGGTTTGACCCATAATAAACTCCTAAAATTGAATGGCAATGAAAAGACTAGAATACCCCTTAAAATCTGAATTGGACATTTCCTTATTCCAACAACCCAACTTTAAAGGGCATATCTCACTCATACCAACTCGGAATCGCAAACTCGACGGCGTTGAAAAGTTCATCCAAAGAGATTTCCAATCATATCTGCAAATACAGCTAACTCATTCTGATCTAGGACTTATGGCAGTTTGAATTTGATCAAAAACTCACTTTTCCTAACTTAAACAATTTTTCAGATTTTTCGTTATTTCAAAAAATTATTATTTCTAGTTCTTAGCTTCTTTTTAGCTATTTCAAATTGCAAGGTGTTACAATGGACCCTTGTGAATGCGGCAGTGCAATTTGCACTTGCAAAATTCATTACATAAATGTCATCACTAGTAGTAAAAAAGAAACATTCTTTGATATGATAGATCCTGATTTTAAGAAGAATACTTAATTGCCTTGAGAAATTTAGATCTTGATAAACAATCTGATAATAGAACTATTAAACCCTTTGATCGACAAGTGTTTTAAATAAATTTAAACAATCAATTAAATCCGAAATAACCTTACAAAATATTCAAGCAGAATTGTTGCAATTAAAAGATGAAATAAATGAAATTAAGCAGAGACTCAACACTCTAGAAGTTGAAACAATTACAAATAAAATATTAAACAATTTACCACCTAATCAAGAATCGGAAAATTATAATTCAAAACCTAGAGAAACATCAAAAGAAGTAGAGTCTTATGTGGTCTCTCTATGACTACCATTTCATTTTATCTTTTTCCTCAATTTTTGATTTTTTAAATTCATTTATTAATATAATAATCTATTAAATACCTCTAATGCATTTATTAACCTACAATTAAAAAGAACAATGAAAAGTATTAACATAATAAAATATAGTTATTGTTGCAATAGAAAATGAACAATTATAACGGTTATTTAATCAACTAATTTAAAAAGTATAAAAAAATATGTAGGAGATCACATAATCTATAAGTAACTTGACAAAATGGAAGAATCATTGGAAGAAAACTTACTACTTGAGGTAAATAATTTTTTTGAAAAGTTTTCCTACATTAGATAAATCAAATTTTTTATTTGTTTGTACAAATAAAATTATGTTGGAGAGCACATATTCAGAAGGTAAACTGACGAAATGAAAGAATCAATGAAAAAGCAGATCTACTCCTTCAGGTTGATTAAATTTTTACATTATGTGTAAATAAATATTATGCGGGAGATGATATCAAGAACTCGTAGCAAGAGATATTTTATTAGCTCAGATAATTAAAAAGAAATGATTTGTTTGTATGAATGAATTTGTTAGAATATACCTATGTAGATTTGACCATTTTCAGCCAACAAGAATTACAACAAGCGGATGTAGCAAAATAAGTATTAAATCCTACTTAAGAATTCAATATACTTAAAGATCGAAAAAAATCAAAATGTCTTCGAACATTTAACTTGTGAACCATGGAAATGATGACACCATGAAATATTAGTTCTCGCATTCTATTCTTTGTGATTTATAAATAATGACAAAGCTCTCTGAAAACTAATTTAGAAATAAGGAGTAGAGATCTCATAATGAACAAAAAATTCGTCAAGTCGTTCACTTTGTCTCTTTTTTTAATATGATGGAATGTTATCTATTCATGAAAAGAGAAAGAGGTAGTATCTCAAGAGTTTTTCCAAGATATTGATCTAAAAAGAAAAATCATCTAGTAATCAATTTTTTTTAAAATAAAAGACTTTTGAAAGGATTTTGCACCACAATTCCTTTTACAAGAAAATATATATTGAGAAAAAAAGATATTTTGATTGAGAAACTTGTAAAAAAAATGATAAGTCCTTCAAAGACAAGAAAAATTATTTAGACAAAGAATCAATTAATTTATGAAATTTCTATTTTAATAGGAAGGAATAAGGAGAAAATAAGGAGAAATGTATATTCTAATTCCTTTTTCTTTCCCTTAAAAACGTTTTTTTCCCCTCCCTTAAAAACGTTTTTTTAAAATAATTTCCTTATTTATCTTTGATTAAAGTTTGTTTTATTTTCTTTTATATATCTTTAATTAAAGTGTGTGTGTGTATATATATATATATATATATATATATGTTCTATTTATTATCAATCATTCTATTTTTTTAAATTAACTTACCATAGTTTGATCATTAATCTCATTTATATCATTTCCTTAAATCAATTTCTTTTTGTTATTAATTTATTTATCTATAAGATATTGAAAAAATATGGAAAGTTATAAAAAAAATATTGATTCTCTTTTCTGATAAAAAAGAATAATATGATTGTTTGAAAAAGAATGAAAAGCAAGGCATGAAATTGAGTAAAAAGTAAAAGGAATAAAAAGAAAATAAAAGGAAAAAATAATAATTATAAATACTACCATAAAAGAAGAGGAAGTTATACGTTACTCTTTGTTTAATTTTGTTTTACTTTTTATATTATTCTCTTTCTATTTTTTTATTTAACATTAAAATAGATAAAAATCAATATATATATATATATATATATATATATATATATATAAAGCTGAATATAGAAAAACTGATGTGGCATGCCTATATGACCTCCATTTCAATTTATTTTTTCTCTCAATTTTTGAACATTTTTTTAAAATAATAATGTACTAAATACATCTAATGACTCTATTAACTTACAATTAAAGAGGACAATGAAAGTTTTTTACATAAATGATATTTTTATTGTTCTAATGGAATTTGAAGAATTGTAACGGTTGTCAATAACTTATTACAATCAAATAAAAAGTATAAAATAGGAGAGCACATAATCTGAAAGAAACAAATAAAATTCCAATTTCATTGCAAAAAAAATAAATTACTACTACATGTAAATCAAGAATTTTGATTTGTCTATACAAATGAAGTTATGCATGAAAGCACATAATCGAAAAGTAAGTGACGAAATGGAAGAATTATTGCAATAGAAGATATACTACTTCAGGTAATTGAATTTTTGAAAAGTTTTATTGCCTCAAATAAATAAAAAATTTATTTGTTTGTACAAATGAAGTTAGACAAGAGGATATGAAGGTAAATTAACCAAATTGAAGAATCATTCCACAAGAAGATTTACTGCTTCAGGTAAATCAAAATTTTGATTTGTTATATAAATGAATTCATTAGAATATACTTGTGCAAGTTTAATCATTTTATGCCAACGAAAATTATATCAACGGATCTATCAAAATTGTACAATGAAATTTTATATAGAAATTCAATATACCAAATATCGAGAAACATCTAAATGTCCTTTAATATTCAGTTTATAAATCGTAAAAATAATGTCTGAAGTATAGTTTTCTAATTTTATTCTCTCTTTTTTTCACAAATAAAAAGTGAATAAAAAGATGAAGTAAGAAATAGTAAGATTAAAAAAAAGAAGATATTAGTAAATTTTTTCTAATAGTATAGAATAAATTTAGTGTGAAATAATTAGAAAAAAAATAAAGAGATGAGGCATGACATTGCAACTTGCAAGATAAAAGGAAGAAGATATATAGTAGTGAACTGAGTAAACACTAAAAGGGAGGTAAAGAAAAAAAAGCAAAGATTTTTTTTTTAAGTAACTACATACAATAAAAATAAACACAAGAAAGGAAAACAAATGTAAAAACGTTACCAAAAAAAAACGTTATTTTTAATTATTTTTCCGTAACTACTTCTCTCTTTCGTCTTTATTATATAACATCTTAAATAGAAGAATATATATATATATATATATGCGAGTAAATTATATTATATTAAGTAAAAAATGAAAGGAAGATCAAGAAGAAAAAAGAAAGAATTTTTTGTAAGTAACTAAAATTATACTAAAAATAAACACTAATTTTTTGTAAGTAACTAAAATAAAAATAAACACAAGAACGGAAAACAAAACGTTAGTTTTTTTTAGTTTTTCTTTAACTACTTCTCTCTCTTTCTTCTTTATTATATAACATTTTAAATAGAAAAAAAATTATAAATATATATATATAAATTCATTGAATTTATTTTTTAGAATTTTTTAAAAGTATAATACATTAGAGAGGAATTTAAGAAAAAGTGATAAATTGTAGTGCCGTGGGGACTAGGGAGAGAGACAAACATGATATTTGAATTTTATTTCACTGATTTTATAGATCAAAAGAAAAAATTGTAAAGAAGAAAACAAATTTCAATAATAATAGTAAATTATGATAATAAGAAGGAGAGATAAATAAGATTTTCTCTTTAAATTTATAAAATAGAAGATAAAAAGACTAATTTAAGAAAAAATATTAGTAAATTAAAGTTATGATGAGGAGAGATGAAAGCAATAAATTATAGTAAAAGTAAGAAAGAGAGATAAATAAGGTAATACTTTAATTATGTCATATATTAAATTAGATACTATTTTATAATTTCTATTGAGTTTTTAACATAAAATATAAATAAGAAAAATATTTAAAAATTAAGAAAATGGATAACTTCTTTTGAGTTTTTTTAGCATAAAATATAAAGGAGAAAAATAATTAAATAACCAAGAGATATCTTATTTTTATCAAGAGAACTTATTTATTTAAATTTTTTTAAAAGAGAGTCTGTGAATATTAACAGAAATATTTAATATCTGCGTTTTTCTTCAAATTTATAAATTAAAAGAAATAAAACAATTAAGAAAAAAGAAGCTTTTTGTGAATAAAAATAATTATTTATGGTAATACAGAAGAGATATAAATAATTATTTTTATTTATATATATATAGAGATTGAGAGATGTATATACAACCGCAATTACATAAAGAATAAAGTATTTAAAGAAACTAATAATTTGAGGCATTATATACTTTAACAAAATACATATATATAACAAATTTGGGAAAAACTTTCTAAACAAACTTTATCAGAATGCTGATAAAAATAAAGTTGAGTTCTTTTTACAAAAAAAATTCAGAAAAAAAGTTTATTATTATAACATATGCATACAAATTATATTAGTTATTTTGAGATGAGAAAAATAATCACATCTTTTTAAGTTATCACGTGTCTTCAAAGCATTAAGATAATCATAGTTTCTCAATTTATAAAACAAATAAATTTAGTAAATTATAACAAAAAAATGTTAATTAGGACTTTGACAAACAAAATATGAGATTTCTACATTAGAATTAAAATTATAATTTAAATTCTACAACGTTTAAGAAGAGTAAAAGAGAATAGTAACAAAATTAAGCATGATAGTAAGGAAGAAAAATAAATAATATTATTATTTCTATAATCTTTTTTTAAAAATAGAAGGTAAAAGAAAGG
>NC_028642.1:6902327-6923811 GCF_001406875.1 Solanum pennellii
AATCCGACCCAGTTAGGTTACGCAACCTGTGACGGTCCGTCGTGTCTATGACGGTCCGTCCTATAGGTCAGTCACAAAGTTCAGAGAGTCAAATTCAGTAAAGAAGTTTGTGACGGTCCGTCGTACCTACAACGGTCCGTCCTGCAGTTCCGTCGCGAAGTTCAGAGAGTCGATCTCAGTACCCAGATTTTCAGAGTTTAAGTGTTTTGGAACGAAGCCCCTCGACGGTCCGTCGTGCCTATGACGGTTCGTCCTACTTGTCGTCGAGGTTAATGAGAAAGTAGCAGAAGAAAATTTACAAGTATGGGACGACGGAATCCATCACGGGCCGTCGTGACCATGACGGTCCGTCACGTGGTCCGTCGACCCAGTCAGTTTTTATCAAAATAATCTTACTGCTCGAATCGACTAAACAGGTCGTTACAACAAATGATAACAATTATCTTTGATATAGGTGCAACTAAAGAATCTAAAACACCAATAGATGTGATTCATGCAATAATCATACAAATTTAAATTGTATATTTGAAAAAGGAACAAAAACGGTTGAAAAATGAAATATTCAAAGGAGTTTTATCATATCAATATGAAAAAGGATAATAAGACGTGTAGATGTATTTTATTAGTATTTTTCAGTTATTTATAAAATAATTCTTATATACTCAAGAAAAAAAGTACATCGGAGTATATGTTGTGATATAAAGATTCAAACTCATTGATATTCCAATAAAATGTAGAAAGTGACATATTAACTACATGTCCAAATAAAAAAAATTACTAAGAAAATATATATTGACATTTGACATATTGATTAATAATGTACTATCCATCATTTAATAGATTATAGATGTTAAATTTGTTAAGTTTCATTTCAATCGTCATCTCAAAACGAACTTCATAATTAATATATAAGTAACAAAAATAAAGTGATAATATTACGTTTGGAAAAAAAGAGAGCTATAATTGATTGAAAAAAAATAATCCTTTAATATTTATTTTAAAGACCGCGCGAAGCGCGGCCTAATTCCCTAGTTATAAATGTATATAAAGTAAACTTTCAAAGAATATTTTGATTTTTATTAACATAGCATATAAATAGATGAAATATTTTTAAAATCAAGAATAGGAGGAAAAATTAATTATAATTCTTGATCAAAGAAATCTTTTCATATTAATTTTATAAATACAAAATTAAGAAAAAAATATAAATTTCATAAACAATATTAAATTATGATAATAAGAAAGAAAGCCGAATAATGTTTTTATTTTCACGGGAAACTTTAAAAACAAGAGGTAGAAAGGAATATTAATAAATTTTAATAACGTGAGGAGAGAGATAAATAAAATATTTGATTTTTTTAATTTTTAACTAATTTTTAAATTAAAATATAATTAATTGTAAAGAAAAAAAATTTCGTAAGTAATAATAAGAATAAATTACGATGATAACCAGGACAGATAATAAAATTATCTTGAAAAAATTATAAAAATAGAAGGTAAAAAATAAATTTTAAAATAATTATAAATTATAGCAATGATACGGAGGGAGGAAAACAATATCATGATAAGAAGATAAATAAATAAGGTAAATATATTTATCATAATCATAATATAATGGTGTGTATTTTACTTTCTACTATACATTATCTATATTATTATTATATATATGACAAAGTAAGGTTCAAGAAACTCTGTTGTAGAAGAAATATGACAAAAACAGAGCTATGTTATTTATTTTTGGTTCTTGTTGTTGCAGAGCCTGCAATAGCTGCTTCACCAGTGAAGTTTCTTCCAGGTTTTAAAGGACCCCTTCCTTTTCAACTTGGAACTGGGTGAGGAATATAATTTGGAAATAAGTTAACATATTATTAGAGTTATATTTTTTAAGTGATTTACTTAAAACTCATATAATTGAATGGTGTTTTCAGGTACGTAGGAGTTGGTGATTCAAAAGATGTGCAATTATTCTATTATTTTATAGAGTCAGAGTCTGGATATCCAGACTCCGACCCTCTAATGCTTTGGATCACTGGAGGACCTGGTTGCTCTGCTCTATCTGGCCTTATCTATGAGATTGGTATGTATAGGTAATCTAGTATATATTAGAAAGGAGAGTTTCAACATGTTAATTTTTAGTCATTAATAAAAATTTTGAGAATATTAGTCTTTGACACATTATTACAAGATTTACTTGTTTAAGGTGGTTGTCCTCTATGTTAAGTTATTTATACCTCATTATTGACTCCACAAAGTAAGTCATCATTTTCATTTAAATTAGGCCTAAGTCATCTCCAGCCACTCAAAGTTGTCCGCATAATTCATTTAGACACCTCAACTAATCCTTGTGCCAATTGAACACTTTATTTGTTCAAAAGTCATTCCTATTAGACACAAAATGCTGACAAAGTAAAAACGTGTAATTCACTTTCCTTGAGCGCGTTAATTTATTAAAAATAATATTTTTCCTTTTTTCCCCTTAATTTATACCCCTAATTTAATTTTTTTAAAAAAATTAACAAAAAAGAAGATCTGTTCTTCTTCTTCCCTATTTCTATCAACCCAACCCAACCCAACCCCCATACCCATGCACCAGTGGTTATCTTCTTCCCCCACCATTCTAATGATTTCAAAATTCTTAGCATCAGTGGTAATCTTCTTCCCCCACCATTCTAATGGTTTCAAAACTCTTAGCATTTTGTTTCATTCTTCTTCTTTCTTTTTTTTTTTCATTTTTTGTAAAAAAAATTCTGCTAATTTAATATGTGAGAAGAAGAAAAATTCGAACATTGGAGTTAAAAATTGATCGATATTCGTCTATCTCTATTTCGATCACTCCGATTGAACAAACATCGACACTCATTAATTTATTAAAGATGATATTAAAAAATTCAACATACTTTCAATTTTTCTTGGTCATGAATCTTAAAAACAATTTATTGACGTTTATTTATTTTCACAAAAATCTCAAAACAAATGGAGAATAACAGATGATAGGAGATTAAATTTGAACGGGAGATTTTTATTTTTGTTATGGTGGCTGCCGGGGTTACTGGGTAGAGGAATGGGTAGAGGAAGAAGAAAGGTCAAAGGGTTAGGTGGGGGTGGAGGAGATTTTCTTTATAAATATTTTTGTGATTAATAATAAAGGGAAACTATTTTTCATTTTTTTAAATTAAAAAATTATATTTTATTGCTAGATTGGGTCCATGTGCCAAGTGTCATAATTTTATTTGTCATTTTTTTAAGTCAATGCGCGTGAATTACACGCAAAATATTTTTAAAAAAAGTTTTCGTTTTATGTTCAATAGATACATATTCTTTAATATTAAAGTGTCTAATAGGTAATAGTCTTAGTTGAGGTGTCTAAGTGAATTATGCGAACAACTTTAAGGGGCCGCATATGACTTAAGCCTTTAAATTATGAATCATACCCTAAAAGTGAAAAGTAATGGAGTATGGTAGAACCCATGCATAGAGCTTTCCAACTGACACATAATACTTGTTTTGTAATTTTCTTCATATATTTTTCATTTTCATTTGAATTTTATTTTTCATTTTCATTTGAATTTGGTGAAATATAATTATCTATGTCTATAATAATGTATAAAGATTCAGATTAAATGTTTAAATTACTCTACGTTGCTCTAATTAACATCACATATTTATCATTTAAATCTTGTGAAGGACAATTACTTATTCATATTTAAGTGTATTTAATTGTATAAATTTATTATAATAATATGATTAATGAATTAGTATCGTTTTAAAAAAAATCATTTTTCATCAATATATAAATAGTATACTTTATACGTATGAGTATCATTTTTAGTATTTAATGACATAATGTTTTTATTGATATAAATTATTTATCATTTAACAATTATCCATCATTCATGAATCAAGAATTTATTCAACTTTAAGTATGCAATACTAAGTGTATATAATCAGTAAGTATTTAGGTGTGTTCGATACGATGAAAATTACTATTTAGAAAATAATTTTTAGAATAACAAGTATGTTTCTTACTTATTTTTTTATATTTGATATTGCACAAGTAAAAAATATTATTCTAAGAACTTTTGTTTATAATTTAGACAAATACTATGAGGGATGAATTAGATGGAGAATAACGTAGTGGTGGTGGGGATGGAGATGGAAAGTTCAAAGGGATGAGGTAAAGTTGAGGTGTGTTAACGTTAAATGGGAATGAACAAAAAATCTATTGTCCTAAAGAAAACATTTTTCAAAGATTTACACCAATCAAATATGAAAATATTAACATTCACAATATCAGTTACACCGTTAGATGCATCAACTTTTTTTCTCTGATTTCACATTTTTACTTCTTTATAGAAAACGTTTAATAATATACATTTGTGTACTTACATACTTTATTCCTCTACTTTAATTTGTTTGTCTTGTTTTTTTTAATATATTTAAAAATTGCACAAAAAATACTATAAATTATGATAATTGACAACTTAAAATATTTAAATAAAAAACAGATAAAAGATACTATTGCTTATAAAAATATCTGATTGATTCATAAAATCAATCCACGTGTATCACACAAAATAGGACAAAAAAAACATGCATTATTTAATTTGAAAACTACATAAAAAGTAACATATATTATTTCAAATTTACATAAAAAATACTATATATTGGAACAAGGGAAGTAACATATTATTTCAAATCACATAAAAAGTTAAAATATTTAAAAATCATGTTAAAATTTAATTCTCTTTAAATTTTATTAATATCGCATAAATATTGGGCCCGTGCTAGCACGAGTATTTGTATCTAATATATATTAGAAGAGACAGTTTCTGGTGGTTTAACATGCCTTCTTTTTTCTCTTATATTAGAAAGAGCTTGATCAACATGTCTGTTTCATCTCCATACAGTTCTATTTTGTTTCTACGTATCTGTGTGGTCATCCAATTTTTTATACGTGGCTTCCTTTCTTGAGCTTTATCCCTGTAAACTTTCACGGAGATCTCTATTTCTCTACGAATTTACTTTCTTTTTGTTCCTTTGCCAATACATTTTTCATCTTCAACTTTCTCTGTGTTGTTGTAGCATTAATATACTTTTTTCCCTCGGTTGTTTTTTTCTGTTTGTTCTCAATTTTTTCATTGAATTGTGTTTGTGCGTATAGATGAGAGTTCCTACTTACGCATCTGTCAGCTTTAATTTTTGGGTTCATGAAATTTTGATTTTTATGTTGGTTAGAACTTGAATTAGGGCAAACATTGAGATAAAAATTACCCTGTTATTTCTTCAGAATTATTGTCATTTGACTTGCTATTCACTTATCAACATCGTAAGTGAATCACTATTCACTTATCAACATCGTAACTAAATCTGAAAATTGTGTTTCTCAATCAAATTTGATTTTAATGTTTCTATATTTTTTTTCTAAATTTGAATTTTGTTATTTATTACCTCTCTGGTTGTCTTCCTCAAATTAGAGGTTTTCCGAGATAAAAATATTTGTACGACATCTTAATCTATTTCAATTGAAGTGTATATAAGTTAAGCGGCTTAAAAATTGACCCAACTATTAATTATTCTGAATGTTTTCTTGTAGGTTTCCATCTTTGTTATTGTGAGTAACTTCATAATGGAGTATTAATATTTTGTTTGCTTTGAATATCATTGTTTATCTTCTTCAATTTATCTTTCTCTTTGATTGTTTGTTACCTTGGATTCATATATTTGCCTAAAATTTTTATGACTGTTGTTGTGGTAATCATTTACTTCTGATTCAAACTATTTATTTCAAATCTACTTATTTCACCTTTATACAAACTTACTTCTGGCAAACTGCTTGACCTTGGGTAAGGTTGCCTCTTGGTCATCCTACTTCCTTTCCTCCCATTCATGAAAGGGCACTTAGTAGAACTGAGGAATGATTAGAGTTGAAGCTCTTAATTAAGGACACATTCATGTATGATGCCTATATAATATTATGCATGGATTGAAAAAATCCAACATCACTTGGGTAAGCAAATGTGTTTGTTATATACAGCTGCCCTAATTATTTAAGGTTACATCATATTTCGTCTATAAATTGTTTTCACGTAACTGCATAAGTTGCTTGTTGTCGATCTTTTTCTTTTACATGCAAGGGATGGAAAATAGAGTTTGAGAATGTTACTTCACATCATAATATTTATTGTGAAGGCAAAATTTGTGAATTTCCACTCTGCTTTTAACTCAACGGGCGATGCTTTCAGTTAGACCTCGCTCATTTATTATTATACTATTGGTAAGCAATACTTAAGTAGAGATGGAACAAATTAAGCTTCTTTATATGTTGCCCTCAGTTTTCACTGTGCTTTGTGCAGGATCTTCTTTTTTATTTTATTTTTTTGACATTGTGAAGGTACTTTTGCTGGAATTAACACCATTTGACTTTCCAAGACAAAACTTACTAAACTTCTAAGGGTATTCCATACCTTCAAAGTTCACAATCAAGGTAGGATACCTATTAAAGACAACACTTATATGATGTTGGAGAATTAGTAGTGAAACTATATATATAAATTAATTCCTTTTTACTTTTTCAGATCAATAGGTATATTACGAGGTTCTCTAAGAATTGGGGATAGGTGGGAGTGAATGGAGCATTAACCAAACATTTGTGAAACGTCCCATGAACATATGAAAGGCGTTAAGACGCCAAAGGTGTCATTGTTTAAAATATTGATTCAGGAAGACATTGATCCCATTGTAGTCATATACAACCTGTTGATAAATGGGTGTTGTTTGCTAGGATGTATACATGAAGCAAAAGAAATGTGTTTCCATGATCAAAGGAAGAAAGTAGCCTATATAGTTATGAGTTTGTAAGTAGCCTATGTAGTAATGAGTTTGTAAGTAATCTTTACATGTAAGATGAAGCTACTTCCTAGCTCAGTGCAAATCATGTATGAACTTGCTACAACAATGAACAAAGTATAGAGATGAATAAATTGTGGTTGTGAATTTGTTGTAGGAGAAGCATAATCTCTATTTTGCTGGTATATATAAAAAATAGCCATATAATATCCTTTTTTATGAAAAATAATATTCATTATAATTTATTTAATTTAATATAGTATGTTACTTAATTGTGTTATGCAAAATTGTTTCTTCAACCTAATATACTACGAGAAAAAATGTTAGGTCCGTGCTTGCACGGACATTATCAATCTAGTAATGTCAATAAATTAGAAGTTAAGGATATATTTGATTTTTCATCCATTTGGCAATACGTGTCTTTCATTCCATGACTAATACACACGTAGGCCACCACTTTACGCTTTGATCTTATCCAAAGCATAATATGTATCCTCTTCGTCTTTCCATTTTGTTTTTTTCTAAAAAAGAAGATCTGGTTTTGATTTAGCTGCTTTTTGATAATTTTTTTTTGTATGTCTAGCAAGATTGCAAATAGATTAAGAGATCAGGAGAAGCTTATCAATTTCAGAATTTGAAGTCGCACACAATTTGTAGAAATAAGTTAGATTTTTACTCATTCATGATGGGTTTCTTTTGTTGCTTAGTTGTAATTTTCCCAAACTTGTTTTGCTTGAACAGGGTTTGTATTTTAGGGAAATATCAAATCCAAAAATATTTTGCCGCGAATTGACAAGTTTGTTTATTTGCTTTTCATAAACTTTTGTAAATTCTTCCATACCTCCGTTTTACTTTTTATTGTTGAGTGAATCTGCGAAAACTTTTGGTGTTGTTATATATTGCTAAGAAAGGAAGTGACTTTGATAATAGAAGTATAGTAAGATTTATAAGTATTAAGATTAGTCTAATAACCTCTAGAATTCAAATTTTTGCTAATTGTATATGTTTATTTGACAAATAATTAGTATAATTATAACGATGGACGTTCATGTCACCAGTTTCAACTCTGACGTCGACCCAAAGTTGGGGAACATATTTAAGTAGAAACATAACGGAGGGGCATGTGCATGCTCGAGTGTTTCTGACGAAATGAGGTTTGATTAGCTAACTGGAAGGAAGTTTTTAAACTATTAAATAAGACCGAGTCTTTTCTCGACTGAAAGGATGTGTTTTAGTTTTAAACCATATTGTTATATTGTTTTCTCCTTAGAGTTGTTGACCTCATCCAATCCTTGTCATTTTGATCAATGTATTTTGTTCGGCAGATTGTTGGAGAAGCAACACAATAAATTGGTTAATGAAGCTTATTCGAATGAGAATCACATGTTATTTAAAAATATCCAGTTCATTGTCAAAGTGTTGCACCCTCTACTTTTTTTTATTTCGTATGGAATCTCTTCTAATTGCTGATTTCTACACTTCAGAATCACAAACCCGGGCACATTCGATGATTCTTTTGACAATCCTGTTGGGTGGTCTTGGGCCTTCACAACCCAAAAGCTAGCTCAAAGGTTGAGGATTTCCCTCACACTTATAAATTGACCACCATCCCCTTCCACTTCCGATGTGGGATAACCCAACAATCTCCCCCTTCACACATCGGGCCTTGGGCTGGAGAGAACGACAATCCAGTTTCTCCCGGTGGGCTGAGACTTGTTAATAACCTGGGCTATGATACCGATTTGTTGCGTGGTCTTGGGCTTTCTCAACCCAAAAGCTAGCTCAAAGGTTGAGGCTTTCCCTCACACTTATAAATTGACCACCAACCCCTTCCACTTCCGATGTGGGATAACCCAACAAATCCTTCATAATGTGGTATTTTAATTCAAGTTGAAAGAAGAGGTAAAGAGGATTCAATCAATCCAGAAAGCTAAAAGTGGCGTTGACATAGCCTCTGAGGTAAGGGTGAACTGATAAAAAAATTTGGCAGTACTTATCTGGCATGTCTAATTAGTATTCTTTCTTGTTAGTGATGAGGTTTAATTTTGAGGTTTATTGGAAAGTCAAGGTAAGTTTTACGTATATTCTATCTTGATCGAGATCCCACTTGTGGATCAAACTAGGTTTGTTGTTATCGTCGTCAAATTAGTGATGTTTTGCTCCATCTTTAAGATTCTTATATTTGAATTTGTGCATATGATTTGTCTTTTGTTGTAGTCCATAAATGAGATCCAATTGCCACATACTTTGTTAAGTGGTTGGGGAAGAGTACTCTTTGTTTGTCATATGGATTGGCCCTGAGTGAGGCTTTGATTGATCCTGCAATGCCCAGCATTACAGCAAGAGTTGATGGGGTATTGATAGAATATGTGCCTTCACTTAACAGACAATGGACCAGGTCCCTTACTACACTAGTAAGTATAAACAGAAAGTTAAATGCAGTTTGAACCAACACAACGATTTTACGTGGAAACCTCCTTGCTTAAGGGAGTAAAACCACGACCTGTCTCACAGGATTTTCAATCGTTTTCACTAATCTTCAAAAGCAAAAGTAGAACACGATTACAACAAATGTGAGAAGAAGTTTTTAATCTCACGTTCAAGCAATAGTCTCTATTGCTTAACATGCCTAAGTAGAAATGAATTTACCCACTAAGCTATCTCACTTAGACAACTTAGAATTTCAACACTACCCACTGATTCCTTTATAGTTTTAGGAATAGTTTACAATGTAAGAACAAGAGAATATATTCTTAAACAGCTACACTAAATGCTCCAGAGATTTTTCTTGTTCTTCGAATAATTCTGCCGTTTTTCTTGGTAATAGCCTTTGCAAGAGTTCTTGAAAAGTTCTTTGTCAAGTAGCAAAAACTGCCAATGATGTTTAGGAAAGTGACTTTTATATGGACAAGTCACTTTCCTTAAACTCGTTGCCATTGGTTTGAGAAGTCCCACTTTCTGACGCCGTTGGGAAGAGTGCACCTACTTTCTGTACCTTCTCCAGCTGGCAGTCAACCGGCTCGTCACATTGAGAGCGTGGTACCTTTACAAGGTCCCTGAGTTTGTTTTCATCTTCAACACTCAAGTAAGGAACCTGGTACCTTTATAAGGTCCCTAAGTTTGTCAAATCATCAAAACTGCAAATAACATTTCCCCCTTTTTGATGATGACAAACAATATTCTCAGACACCACTCAGACACCACTCCAGCTTTGTTCCCCCTCACTATATTCCCCCTCACTTTGTTCCCCCTCACTGTATTTCCCCTCACTTTGTTCCCCCTCACTGTATTTTCCCCACACACATACTATTTAGCTACTTATGGTTTTACTTCCCTTTTTTGACATCATAAAAAAGATATGCAGTAAACCAATGATGTCAACAGTAGCACTGAATAAGATCAAAGCTAGATAGCAATCAATCAGTAAAGGAAAAACATTCACAATAGATTATAACCAGAACACCAGAGGAATAAGTTAACCAGCATTCCACAATAACATTTAATAAATTAAAGTCAAACTGATAATCCAATAACACAAAGATAAGCCACACAAAGAAAGACACAAGGGAGGTTTTTTAACAGGCTAGGAAGAAGGAGGTTGATGAGACAGGGACTGGATGATGAGAGTGAGTTGTGCATTGGCAGCATCATTATCTTTAATTGCCTTCTCCTGTAAGGCAGTGATCTTAGAATTCAACTCTGCATTCTCTCTCTCCAGAGCATGTACCACGGAAGTACCAGGTCCCTCAGTCTGTGCAGTAAGTAGTTCTGGTTTGAGTGTGGCAATTTCGGCCTCTTTACCACTCAAACGCACAGTGAGCTCCTCAACCTCATGCTTGAGTTGATCCTGATCTTCGATGAGTTGAGTCATCTTGCTCTTGGGATTGCCTCTCCCTTCAATACACTCACACTCGATCAGGGTACTCTCTGAAACAGTTTGTTTCACCGTCCCAACCTTTCCAACACTAAGAGGAATTTTAAAAAGCTTGAATACTTCTGTGAGAAAGTATCCATATCCCATTCCATGAACCCCTTTCCTCTCGATGACGGTTTTGTAGATGTGCTCAAGCATAAGACCTGGGAGATTCAGAGCTTCAAAGTTGCACAACATCTCCATCAGAAACAAGTCAGCAGTAGTTGCTGAGGTCCTCTTTTAAGTACGAGAAAGGAGAACTTTGTTGACAAATTCGAACACCAACTGGTACTCGCTCTTCATGACCTTCTTATAAATTCCAGCAACCTTGGTTGTTGGTATCTTAGAAACCAAGGACACAAACTCAGTAGAGCAAGTTTTTCCTGTCACAGACCAGGTCCCCTCTCTAGGTACCCTGAGAATTTTGCTCAACAGACCCTCATCTTGATGTACAGCAATGTCATTGACCCTTGTGAGGATACTCCCATCTTCTTTGAATTGAATATTATAATAGAATTCGCGCATTTCTTCTTCATAGAGGATAGGAGATTTTCTGTTGAACAAATGCAGCCATGATTGAATTTCTACCATATCATGAAGAGAGTCCATGCCGGGAAGATTGATTATTCCCATATCAAAGACTCTCCCAGCCAAGACGACTTGCTTTCTCAGGCTGTCAACAACTTCCTGCATGTTGACGCTCTCATCGCTCCTGTTTTGGGCACCAGGTCCCTGTGATCTCTTCCTTTATCCTGCAGAACTTTTCTTTTTGGACTTTGCTTTTTCAACCTTCTTCGAATCCTTTGCCTTTTTATTTCCTGACCTTTTCTTCTTACTTTTCTTTTCAACTTCCTAAGCAGACAACTCAACAACATCAGACTCAGGCATTTTGAAGTTTGATACCTTAAAGGTTCTGGCACTTCTAATTGCAGCCGTAGAAAGTGCACCGGCCTTTAAGGCATCGACCATCAATTTTTGAGCAGCAGACCTAGTAGTAGGTCTTCTACTAGGGGCCTCTTCCACAACCTTCTCTTTTCCATTCCTAGACATTTCACCCTCTCTTCGCTCAACCTTCCATTTTAGGGGTTCCTCCTCACTTTCAGAGTCTAAAGAGGTGGAAGAAGGATACCTTCCAATGTCAGGAGTTTTATCAAAAATGGGTTGAGTATCTCTTACCTCTTCCCTCTGCAAAGCTTCAGTATGCTCAGCCCTCGCCTCTTCCCGCATCATAGACAGACTTTCAATAACTAATTCTTCACTTGCTGCCAAGATATTAGACTCAGACGCTTTTTGCCAAGGCAGATCTCCTTAAAAAATATTACCAGGCAGCATTTCTTGCCAAGGACCAGGTCCGGTAGGCAAGCTAGTGCTGTTCAGATCTATAGGGTAGAACGGATTATCAGGTGTATCTCTCTGAGAACTTGAAGGGCACTGGATCTGGACTCCACAGCATAAGGAGAGAAGAAAGCAATGGGCTCTATTTCACTAAGAGCACTGAGCATTTGTTTGGAGGTAGAAGAAGGAGAAGACATTTTTGACTAGAAAGAGAACAAAAAATGGCTTTTCGAACAGAAAATGGAAGAAGAAGGAACAAAGTTTGTCTTTTAACTTTTACTTGATTCCCTCTTGAAGCAAAAAGAATGTTAAAGGACGGATGAGAATTTCAAAAAGGAGTAATGAGGGTTTAAAAAGATGTGAAAAGGTGCCAGGTCTGTGATTGGAGGTGTCGCTTGAGGGATAAGCGATGGGACTAACGGTCAGAATGACCGAAGACTGACACGTGGTATTATCAACGGTCATAATTTTCAGTTTAAAATTAATGTATAAATGCTAACCTGGAAAGGCACCACGTACCATAACACAGTTTTATCCTCATTCCCCAGTTGTTCTAGTCATGTTCTTTGTTAGTCCAGTCCTTCCTGAAAGTATACCTACAAAAGGTACAAAAATGATCTTTATCCAGATATTTAATTATTCACACAAAGGATACCTGCACTACACTTTTAGCCATCAAGGGAATTCAACTGTTGGAAGCTAAGAACATCACTTAGAGACCATCATGCCCAACTTCAGCCGATTTCTCTCAAATTGATCTTTACTGAGAGCCTTGGTGAAGATGTCTACAATTTGCTCCTCCGTTGGACAATATGTAAGCACAATATTCCCCTTCTCAACATTGTCTCTCAGAAAGTGATGTCTAACATCAATATGCTTTGTTCTCTTATGGTGGACTGGATTCTTTCCCATACTAACAACACTAGTATTGTCACACATAAGAGGAATAGCTTTGATGTTTATCCCAAAATCATCCAAGTGTTGCCTGATCCACAACAACTGTGAAGAGCAGGCTGCAGCAGCTACATACTTAGCTTCAGCAGTTGAAAGAGACACAGAATTCTGTTTCTTGGTTCCCCAAGAAATGAGTGATGATCCAAGGAAATGAGCCATTCCAGAAGTACTCTTCCTGTCAACTTGATAACCAGCAAAGTCAGCATCTGCAAAACCAACTAGATCAAAAGTGTCACTTGATGGATAGAAGAGAACCAGTCCCCTGTTTTCGTCAAGTATCTAAGAATACGTTTTGCAGCCTTCAAGTGTGAATCACGAGGACATGCTTGAAACCTGGCACACATTCCAACACTATAAACAATATCAGGTATGCTAGCAGTCAAATATAGCAAGGATCCAATGATTCCCCTGTACATTGTTTGATTCACAAGAGGATCAGATTCCTCTACTACAAGCTTGGAATTTGTTCCCATAGGAGTATCAATAGGTTTAGAGTCAAACATATTGAATTTCTTCAGTAAATCCTTAATGTACTTCTCCTGACAGATTGATGATTGATTGATTTGTAGACCAAGGAAAAATGTCAGTTCGCCCATCATGCTCATTTCAAATTCCTTTCCCATTAATGATGAGAATTCTTCACACAAATGTTCTGAGGTGGCTGCAAAAATTATATCATCCACATAAACTTGAATAATAAGCATTTCTTGTTCACTTTTTAATAAGAACAGAGTATTGTCTATTTTTCCTCTTTTGAAACCATTCTTCAGCAGAAACTTTGACAACCTCTCATACCATGCTCTAGGAGATTGCTTCGGACCATACAGAGCCTTATTCTATTTGAACACATGATCTGGTAACTCAGCATCTTCAAAACCAGGAGGTTGTTTGACAAATACTTCCTCTTTCAGATCTCCATTCAGAAACACACTTTTGACATCCATTTGATACAGCTTGAATCCCATGAATGCAGCAAAAGCTATTAGAATTCTAATAGCCTCCATCCTGGCAACAGGTGCAAAAGTCTCATCATAATCTATTCCTTCTTCTTGATTGTATCCTTGAATCACCAACCTGGATATTTTTCTAGTGATCACTCCATTTTCATCTAGCTTGTTTCTGAACACCCATCTGGTTCCTATTACTGTTTTTCCTGCAGGTCGAGGAACCAGGTACCATACCTTGCTTCTTTCAAACTGATGAAGTTCTTCTTGCATAGAGTTAATCCAATCTGCATCACTGAATGTTTCTTTCACATTCTTGGGCTCAATAGATGATATGAATGCTGAAAATGCAACTAGATTTCTTGTTTTTGATCTAGTATGAATTCTAGAGTTCAAGGGAGAGATAAGATTATCAAGAGGATGTGATGAACTATGTTTCCATCCTGGTCTTGGAGCAGACTGGTTGAGCTGATCAACATGTTCTTCTTCATCAAGAGTGTCATCATTTTCTGGGGAGTTTGAAGTACTCTGACTGGAATTCAGAGTAGTACCAGGTACGTCATCACACTTTTCCACTTCATCAGCCTCTTCAAGTAGACTATGATTTTGATCATCAAAGTCATTTTTCAATGGTTGTTCTGCATCAGCTTCACTTCCTTCAATTTTCTGTGAATTGAACAACTTGATTCATCATCTTCATCATTTGATCCATTATTTTTCAAGCTTCCATCTTCATCAAATACAACATGAATGCTTTCTTCAATGCATTGAGTTCTTTTGTTGAATATTCTATAAGTCTTACTAGATGAAGAATATCCAACAAATACTCCTTCATCACTCCTAGGATCAAATTTTCCCAGATCATTCTTTCCATTGTTCAGCACAAAACATCTGCACCCAAATGCTCTAAGATAGCTCAGCATAGGCTTTCTGTTGTTGAGAAGCTCATAGGGTGTCTTATTCGAAACAGCTCTTATCAGACACCTGTTGGTAACATGACATGCCGTGTTGACAGCTTCAGCCCAGAAATTTTGAGGAAGATTTGACTCAATAATCACAGTTCTGGCAATGTTCACCAAGGTTCTGTTTTTTCTTTCCACCACTCCATTTTGTTGAGGAGTTCTTGGAGCAGAAAAGTTATGACTCGTACCATTCTCCATGCAGAATTGATCCAGTTTTGAGTTCTCAAACTCAGTTCGATGATCAGATCGAATGCTACAAATCACTTGATTCAATTTAGTTTGAATCATTTTGAAAAATACCACCAATTCTTCAGGTGTTTCTGCCTTTGATTTTAAGAATCTTGTCCATGTATATCTTGAGTAATCATCAACTATCACCAGAATGTATTTCTTCCCATTTCTTCTTTGCACCTTCAAAGGTCCACATAAGTCCATGTGTAACAGCTCCAGTATTCTTGATGAGGTTACTTGCCTTTTGGGCTTAAAGGATGATCTGATTTGTTTTCCTTTGACACAAGCTTCACATATTTTATTTTCAGCAAACTTCAGCTTTGGCAGACCTCGGACCAGGTCCTTAGAAATCAGTTTGTTCAATAAAGATGAGCTCACCTGCCCTAGCCTACGATGCCAAAGATCAGCATTTTCATTTTGAGCACTAAGACATGTCAGATCATCTCCATGAGACGTTTCTAAGTTGGCCACATACATGTTTTTACTTCTGAAAGCAGTGAGAATTACCTTCTTTGTAGTTAGACTAACCACAGTGCACTTCTCAGAAGTAAACTTGACTTCATTTCTTTTGTCACAAATTTGAGACACACTCAACAGACTGTACTTCAACCCATCAACATGATATACATTGTCAATTGAATCTTCAAGAGACCTTTCCACTTTACCAACTCCCAAAATATACCCCTTCTTTCCATCACCAAAAGAGACACCTCCTCCCTGAAGTGTCTTGAGTGAGAGGAAATTTTTTATGTCACCAGTCATATGTTTAAAGCATCCACTGTCCATATACCAACATTGACTATTGCTCCTCTCACTCGCCTGCACAAAGAATTACTTGTTTAGCTTGGGAACCCATTTCAATTTGAGTTCCCAGAAGGCAGACAGAGGAGTGATCAGATTGTATTTAGTCCAGTAGGGCAATTTTTGAAACTTTCTAACAAAGAACATCGGAGCAATGACAGATTTTTTCTTTGAAAATCTATCAGTTGAAACAGATTTTGGAGGATCGGGTCTCTTTTTTGATAAGTTTTGCCTTTCAGCATAATTAGAGAGTCTTTCATGGGAGTTTCTCCAGCCAGCACACTCTTCCTTTAAGTGCCCATTTTTACCACAATGAAGACAGAGCAGATTGTCAGACACAAATACATACTTACTGTGTGGATTAAAAGGAGGAGTGATATTCAAACTTCCTAGTCCTTTCTTATTGAAATTACTATGGTTTGTTGCATTTGACAGCAACTTAGTGGATTTTGTCCACTTAAGTGATTTTTCAAGTTCTTCCATAAGTTTGACAATATCCTTTTCTAATATGTTGCTCTTCTCCAAGGACAATTCCAGATTTTTCTCTGAGTTTTTCAATTTTTCTTCAATTTCAACTTGTAAACCATTTGACATTCCATTTAGCTTTTCAGCTTCTTCAGTTATCTGATTCAACTGGTTTTTAAGTTCAGTGTTATCAGACTCTAGTGACACCATTTTTGACATTTTCTCCTCCAGTTTAACTTTGTTTTCAGTTAAACTGTCAAGTTCAGCATTCATGATGTCTCTTTCAGAGGGTAACTCAATTACAGAATCAATCATAACTTTGGCCAATGTTCTCAATTTTTTAAGAGAATAATTATTCAGATCATTTTTCATATCAAGAAGAGTTACCTTGTCATCCTCTTCTTTATTTTCTGTGTGAGCCATTAAAGCAAACATTTCATTGAAAATGATTTCCTCTTCATGAACAGCCACCATAGACACATCATTTGGTTCATCAGGATCTTCTGAATCACTTGAAGAGTCACCCCATGCAGCAAGAGTCTTTTTGACCACGTAGTCAGCAGCATCCTTTCGATCATTCTTACCGAGTACCAGCTTCCTTCTCTTCTCCTTGTCACTTCTTGGTTTTTGATGTTCCTTGTTTTCATTTTTGAGCAGAGGATACTCTTTGATAAAGTGTCCAGCTTTTCCACACTTGTAGCAGGTATCATTTTGAGTAGCATTTCGAGGACCATTTGTTCCTCTTTTAAAACCTTTGTTCTTTCTCACAATTTTTTGAAATCTGTTGATGAGATATGCCATGTCATCATCATTGGAATCTTCATCTAATTTGTACTTCACCATCAATGACTTATCCTTTTTGACTTCCTTCTTTGATAAATCATGATTTCGATTCATATCATGAGTCTTTAGATTTCCAATGAGAGCATCCATTGTCAGCACCTTCAAATATTTAGCTTCAGTGATGGCATCAACCTTGCTTTCCCAGGACTTTGGAAGAATTCGAAGCACTTTTCTGACTTGTTTGCTCATGCTGAGAGGTTCACCAAGACTTCTCAGCTCATTAGTAATGGAGGACAATTTTGTGAACATCTCATGAATGGTTTCTCCTTCCTTCATTTTGAAGTTTTCATACTGTGAGGTAAGCATATCAATCTTTGATTCTTTGACTTGTTCAGTTCCTTCATGAACTGTCTTCAAACAATCCCAAATTTCTTTAGCAGACTCACAAGCTGAGACACGATTGAACTCATCAGGTCATATCCCACAGACAAGAAGAGTTTTTGCCTTGTAGCCCTTTTCTACCTTTTTTCTATCAGTTTCATCATATTTCTGTCTAGGCTTTGGAACAAGACTGGTTTTCTCTCCATCCTTTTCTTCTATCATTGGAATAAACGTTCCATCAAGTACAATATCCCATAACTCGCTGTCTTCAGCCATGAGGAAATCATGCATTCTAACTTTCCACCAACTGTAGAAATGTCCATTGAAACGAGGAGGTCTTGTTGAAGACTGACCTTCTTCTAGATTAAGTGGGGCAGCCATTCTAGAACAGATATCACTTCCTTGGGGGTTTACCAAATACAGAATGCCTGCTCTAATACCACTTGATAGAATATGTGCCTTCACTTAACAGACAATGGACCAGGTCCTTTACTACACTAATAAGTATAAACAGAAAGTTAAATACAGTTTGGACCAACACAACGATTTTACGTGAAAACCTTCTTGCTTAAGGGAGTAAAACCACGACCTGTCTCACAACATTTTCAATCGTTTTAACTTATCTTCAAAAGCAAAAGTAAAACACGATTACAACAAATGTGAGAAGAAGTTTTTAATCTAACGTTCAAGTAATAGTCTCTATTGCTTAACAAGCCTAAGTAGAAATGAATCTACCCACTAAGCTATCCCAATTAGACAACTTAGAATTTCAACACTACCCACTGATTTCTTTATAGTTTCAGGAATAGTTTACAATGTAAGAACAAGAGAATATACTCTTAAACAACTACACTAAATGCTCCAGAGATTTCTGTTGTTCTTTGAATAATTCTGCCGTTTTTCTTGGTAATAGCCTTTGCAAGAATTCTTGAAAAGTTCTTTGTCAAGTTGCAAAAACTGCCAATGATGTTTAGGAAAGTCACTTTTATATAGACAAGTCACTTTCCTTAAACTCGTTGCCATTGGTTGGAGAAGTCCCAGTTTCTGACGCCGTTGGGAAGAGTGTACCTACTTTCTGTACCTTCTCCAGCTGGCAGTCAACTGGCTCGTCACATTGAGAGCCTGGTACCTTTACAAGGTCCCTGAGTTTGTTTTCATCTTCAACACTCAAGTAAGGAACCTGGTACCTTTATAAGGTCCCTAAGTTTGTCAAATCATCAAAACTGCAAATAACATGTATTTTTGCCTATTATTAAGTCTCTCACTTTCAGCTGGAAGTAAGCGTGGTGATCCCTCCTCCAGGAAATCTAGGATCTTGCTTGATCCAATCTGCCTTTGTTTTGCCTGCTATAGATGTATGTTGTGTCACATAATTAGATGACTTTAATGAAATGTAAAACATACTCTATGGATACATGAATTAGTACTGACTAAAATGATCCTATTATTCAAGAATTCAATCTATACACTTATGGTAAGAGTTGTTTTTGAGCCATCAGGTTATTTAAAAGCCAAGTAGGTATCCGTCTGAAGTAACATTAAGTTTGTAACCTGGGAAATAAGGTTATTAGCATGCTAAATAGGATAAACTATTAAGTTATATCCATAAGGTAATTTTTAGGGAGACCAATGGTTTAAATTTCTCAAAGAAAAGGGTATTCTAGAGAGATTTTTGTCTGAAGACTGATGTTTATCTTGAATTTGCAACAGAGGACACTATGCATTTGATCAAATATTACTATCTTTTTGGTTGTGCATCTATGTCTTTCTTCGGACAAATCTCTCTAAAATTAATATATTGAGAGAGATAGATAAAGACGTTTCAATAAATTTTACCCTTTTCTGAGTACTTGTGTCCTTGGAGGTGCAAAAAAGCTTTAATCTTTGCATCTGGGTGTGACAACCATGATTAGCTAACCTTTAGACTGCTTGACGCTGGTTTTGGGGGCCATAATTTGTTGGGTAAGTAGCAAGAATTGATGGGAAATAGAGGGAAGGAGAAGAATTTGAAAAGTTTAGAACTTGAAAGGTTGGGAACTTGAAAAGTCCTCTAATGCTTTAATGAAAAAGGCAATAGTCCCTCATCGGTAATGGAAATGTAAATAGGAGAATTTAAATAAATAAACACTCCTAGTAATTGTTAAAAGGGTTGGAAAGAGGGACCCCCATCGCGTCGTCGTTGCTCGCTCGCTTCGGCTTCGGCTTCGGCAACGTCTACGGCTACGGCTACGGCTTCGGCTTCGGCTTTGGCTTTGGCTTTGACAAATTATCGATCGAGAGATAATTTTTTGGACAAATTTATTTTAATTATTTATTTAATTAATTAAATGGACAAAAATTATTTTCAATTAATTAGTTGATAACAGAAGTTAACCGAAATATTTTCAACTTTTTAGTTAACCCGACCCGACTCGGATTCGCGCCATGACTGTTCTGAAAGGTTGCAACTTTCAGGAACAGTCAATACCTTTTGAAAGTTTGCAACCTTTCATTAATGGTCGTGTCAATTCTGAAAAGGTTGCAACCTTTCAGAATATATTCTTCTTGCCTATAAATACCATTCAGTCTTCAGAATATTTCCCTACGAATTTTCTGATCTTCCTTCTTCTTAAAACACATATTTCTTCGTGTACTTTCCTGCTGTGGATTGATTCGCTGACAGTAGAGTTTTTGTATCTATACTCTACCAATTAAGATCATTTTACCCTGGGAGGTTATATTCCAAATCAAACCTCGTATACTACAGGGGAATAATTTCCTTAAGGGGGCGCTGTGAATCCAGTGGACTTGACTTTCTTCCTAAATTATCAAAAAGAGTATTCCGGATTCTGGTAAGTTTTACAGATTCAATTATTTTTTACAAATAAATTTTTGTTCATCTTATTTACCGGTTCTTAAAATCTCAGTTACTTCGTTTTTCTGAATGATTTATTACAACCAGTAATTTCTGATTTTCATAACACAGATTGACAACAATCTTAAGGAAATTATTAAATCTGTGTTTCTAGTGGAGACAAAAATCTTTGTGATTTTGTACTTCTTTAAGTCTGCAATTATAATTTATTGCTTACTTATATTGTATCAATTTTGTTAATCAGAAACGGAAACACTGGTGTTACAGTGGCTGTTGCTGCACCAACCCGAACTCTTGTATCACAAGCAGAGAAACGGGGTAAATTCACAGGTGTGACTTTCAAAGGATGGAAGCAACGAGTATTTTTTTGGCTTACCACTCTTGGTCTGCAGAAATTTACAAGTGAAGATACTCCAGTTCCTGCTGATGATATGCCATACGGGGAAAAATTTATGATTGTTGAAGCATGGAAACAGTCAGACTTCCTATGTAAAGGTTACATTTTGAGTGCTATAGAGGATGACTTATATAATGTCTACAGTGCAATAACAACTTCAAAAGAGTTGTGGAATGCACTTGAGAAGAAATATAAGACAGAAGATGCATGCTTGAAAAAGTTTGTGGTCGCAAAGTTTTTAGATTATAAAATGGTAGATAGTAAAACTGTTGGATCATAAGTGCAGGAAGTTCGACTTATTCTCCATGATCTGATTGCTGAAGATATGGTAGTAAATGAAGCTTTTCAAGTGGCTGCAATGATCGAGAAGTTGCCTCCTTCGTGGAACGATTTCAAGAATTATCTAAAGCACAAGCTTAATGAAATGAAGCTTGAAGATCTTGTGATTCGGCTCAAGATTGAGGAAGATAACAAAAATGCCGAAAAGAAGTCGCGTAAGAGTTCCACAATCATTGGAGTTAATATTGTTGAAGAAGCTCCTACCAAAGACAAAAAGAGAAAGAAGTCGAACGGGCAGAAGTCAGAACAGGCCAAGAAGAAATTCAAAGGCAACTGTTA
>NC_028642.1:6923943-6924166 GCF_001406875.1 Solanum pennellii
GTGTAACTTAGTTGGAAATCCCAAGGAGTGGTTTCTCGACTCAGGTGCCACTAGACATATTTGCTCTGCAAAAGAAGCCTTTGCAACGTACACTCCTGCTGAGTACAATGGAGATTTATTCATGGGAAACATAGCAACAACAAGGATTGCAGGAACTGGGAAAGTAATGTTGAAAATGACATCCGGCAAGGTGTTGACTTTGAACAATGTTCTGCATGTCCCT
>NC_028642.1:6928648-6930270 GCF_001406875.1 Solanum pennellii
AAAGAAAGAAAGAAAGAAAGGGATTTATTTAAATAATAATAATAAATTAATTAATAGTGATAATAAGAAGCAGAAATAGATAAGATTCTCTTTAGATAACAAAGAGGGAACTAAAAAAATTTTTTATAGCAACAACGAGAAAAAACAAAAAGGAATTATAATAAATTGTACCAATAGTGCAGAGAAAATAAAATATTTAAGATCTGTTTTTCCAAAAAGAAATTATAGATCAAAGAAAAGAAAACAATTAAGGAAAAAAGGGAATTTTTTGAATAAGAAAAATTAATAGAGATCAACAAGAATTTTAATTTTTAAAAACTATTTATAAATATAGAAGGTGGAAAAAAGTAATCTGTAGTAGTACTAATGATTAGGAGAGTGAAAAATATTTATTATTTAATAAATTGTAATAATAGTTAGGAGAGAAATAAATGAAATATATATATATATATATATATATATATATATATGTATGTTTAAAGATTTTATAAATCAAAAGATAGTAACCAAAGCGAGGTTCTACATCAATCTTTTATCTTCCACCTTTATATTTTCTAAATTGAGATATCAATCTCAATTATAATATTCAATAATGATTAATTAAAAAAAATTAATGTTTGTGCATAATTGCAACACAAATTAATTTTTTTTTATCTTGTGTTTGCAATTTATTTTAATATTCTATATCGAAAAGATGATTTTTTGATGAATATTATATATGATAAATATTTAAAAGTTATATTTTTAATACAAAATCTACTTTTACGACGTCGTTACAATAAACCTTTAGCTCGATGACCCTTTGTGTTCTTCATTTGTCCAAAATAACAAACACATCATATAATATATTTTTGGCAACTTTCACATATAGCAAACATAAAATTCGTATTTGTATGTTATAGCAAAGTTTGTATAATAGCACTCAATAGCAAATATATAAATATATAATTCGTTATACATATACAATTAAAACGAATTGTATAAAATAAAGTGTATAAAACGAGAAAGAGAAAGAGACTTGAGCCGAGAATTGTATAAAACAAAGCGTATAAAACGAATGGTATAGTTATAAGTGTATAAAACGATTATATACAATTTGAATTTATATAAAATGAGAAAAAGAGAAAGATAAAAGAGACTTGGGCAGGGAATATACAATTGAATCGAATTGTATAAAACGCGAAAGAGAGAAATTATATACAATTTGATTTTGTATAAAAAGAGAAAAAGAGAAAGGCAAAAGAAACTGGTCAGGGGAGTATTTTTATTATATAATTATAAGTGTATAGGACGAAAATATATGTACTTGCATGTGTATATATAATTTTCTGTCGCTTTATACAAACAGAAACACACTTTATACATTTCGTTTCTATTTGTATAAGCAAGAGAGGCGAGGGTGGCGAGCGAGATTGCCACGACCCAAAACGGGTCGCGAGTGGCACCCACACTTAACCTATTATGTGAGCGAACCAACCAATCTAAACCCCAACATTTCAACCATAAATAACAAAATATAATGCGGAAGACTTTAACTCATTAATGAAAATCGATTGAATAACTTATAAAAACTCAATACTATTTATTCCCAAAACCTGGAAGTCATCACCACAAGAACATCT
>NC_028642.1:6933487-6970193 GCF_001406875.1 Solanum pennellii
GCGATCAAACAAGCTATCTTCCCAAAACCTTTGCTTTCCTCTGCGTTCTTCTCTTTCTCTCGTTCGTTTCTCCCTTCTCTCTCTGTTCTTTCTATTTTTCTTATTTCAAAACCCTCTTTCTTTTACCCTAATTAGCATATAATTAAGTATAAAAGATGATAATACCCCACTATTTATTTCAAGGTTATCTCTTTTAACCCCCAAGTAGTAAAATTATTAACATTAATCCACTAACTTTATAATTTTAAGAATGAATAGTCCAAAACGCCCCTTAAAACATTTAACAGAAATCCGACCCGAGTGAGCTGACGGAGACTGTGACGGTCAGTCGCAACTGTGACGGTCCGTCCTGCAGGTCCGTCACAAAGCTCAGAGACTCGATTTCAGTAAAAGGTCTGTGACGTCCCGTCGTGCCTGCGACGGTCCGTCCTGCCATTTCGTCGCGAAGTTCAGAGAGTCGATCTCAGTACCCAAATTTCAGAATTCTAAGTGTTTTGGAACGAGACCCCCTCGACGGTCCGTCGTGCCCATGACAGTCCGTCGTGGGATCCGTCGACTCAGCCAATTTTTCCAGAAATAAAATCTGCTGCTCAAAACGACTAAACAGGTCGTTACAGAGATTAGGGAGAGTGGCGAGCGAGACCTGGGAGAGGAGAGAGAGGGGAACAAAAATATATGTATTTATACAATTTCCTCTCGCTTTATACAAATAGAAACATATTTTATACACTTGTGTTTGTAGAAAAGTGAGGTAGCGAGCGAGAGATGGAGCGAGAGAGGAGAGTAGTGAGCGAGAGTTTGAGGGAGAGAAATGGCTGACATACAGTTTGCTACGGAACACAATTAAATCAAAGAATAATTATAGCAATTAATTTAATTGATTAGTTTGTCATTATATACAATTTTCCCATATATTTTGTACTGTATGATTCATTTTTTTCATGTACATCAAAATAATTATGATTCAATTAAAAGAAATATTTACTATTTTAAGTTACAATCCTAATCAATACTATATTGAATCATTGCACCAATTATTATTACATTGCTTAAATTGTATTCAATAATAACTAGAACTTAAAACTTAAATCTATTTGAATTTGCAAATTAGAAATGGTTCTTAAAATATTTTTGATGTTCAGATGTAAGAAATGATTTATTTAAGTATTTTTAATTATTTTTTCTCATCGCGCGAATATATTCAGTAATATTTATATATGTATAAATAAAAATAATAAAATTAGTATAGTCTTAATGAGTTATCAGTTTACGAATAATCCAATATTAAAAATCATTACTGAATTAATAACTCATTTTTTTTATATAAAATCATAAACTCAATAGCAATAATTTAATAACACCGATTTTTCCATTATGCGTAATGTAATATACGTTAATTGGCCATATTTTCAAGTAGAAGACAGGTGATAGTTGGAACGAATTTAACTTCTCAAATTGATGGCTAAACTGACTACCTAAGGTTTAATTGGACTCGCACCAATTCAGTTATTATTTATGTTTGTTTTTACTGATTCACTATATATTAAAAATAGATAATTCACATCTATTTATTCAGTTGAGTTCCTTCAATAACTTTTATTTGTATACTATATTAAAAATAAATGTACATATTTAATTGTTCAATTTGAATTTTTTTTTTTTAGAAAATTCTTCATTTATACCTATGAATTGTATTGGGTAAAAATTAAAACAACTAGTTGTTTAGTTATAGAAGGAATCTTTTAGTTAGATTATTCAATTTCTTAGTTTTGGTAAGAGTCAAATACTTAAACAATAGCAGTTGTCTACTAATTTGTTTATGATTATTAAAATTTATATGACAACATTTTTCATTCATATTTTCTGCTTTCATGTATCTCTCCAAAAAATCATAACACCAACCACATTTATAAATAAAATTGTATTGGTTTAAGGTAATCACAAATCGAGGAGAACACAACACTAAAGCTAAACTAATAGCATCTGTCATATTAGCACTTGTATAACAATCACATTCCTAGTGAAGTTCCACCAAATATAGGATCTGGAGAGGGTAAAATGTAAGCAGACCTTACCATTACTTCGTGGAGATAGAGAGGCTGTATTCGAAACTAATACATTATTTTCTACTTTAAAGATGATAGAATAATGAGTCCTATTGATAAAGAGGTTACATACAGTATATATAGAGGAAACATGAATAAGTAATTGCACATGAGTCACATAATTATTATTAATTATAGTTACTCCTATTATCCCCCCGCAGGCTGATGCACGGGTACGAGAGGAAGCTTGGTAGCGGGGTAATGAGACGCAGCCGGTGGAAGGGGTTTAGTAAGGATGTCTGCAAGTTGTTCGAAATACGGAACGTGATGTGTGCTCATAGTACCAGCCATGACCTGTTCACGAACAAAGTGGCAATCAGAACCAACCTGCTTCATACGATCGTGAAGCACTGGATTTTTTGTAAAGCAAATGGTGGACTTGTTGTCACAGTAAATTCTTGGCCAAAAAGGAGGAAGACCAAGAGCATCGTAATGTGATAAAGCCACATAGCTTCGGCAACTTCAGCCGCATCTGTATTCAGCTTCGGTGGAATCACGAGACACCCGCGTCTTCTTTTTGGTGCACCAAGAGATTAAGTTCGGCCCAAGAAACAGTAGATACCCTGTGGTGGAGCGACGATCATCCTTATAATTAGCCCAATCTAAGTCTAGGTAGATAGATAGCTCCAGGTCTCCTTTTTGGAAAAGAAGCCCACGGCGTGAGCTACCCTTTAGGTAACGGAGAATCCGTTTCAATGACTGGAAATTCTGTTCAGTTGGAGCATGCATAGATTGAGAGACACAATTAACAGCATATTGAATTTCTGGACGAGTAACAGCCAGATAATGAATTCCACCCACGATGCTTCGATAGAGGGTTGGATTTTCAAAAAGACGGCTGTTTGAGTTGGCCGGCGGTCGGACAACTATGGGAGTAGGTGCGGTTTTTGATTCAGCCATCCCTGCCCGGGTGAGAAGCTCCTCAGTGTATTTTGACTGATGAAGTAGGAGACTAGAAGAGGTACGGAGTACCTCAATGCCAAGGAAATAATGAAGAGGGCCGAGATCTTTCAGCTGAAAAGTTTGATGCATGGCCTTCGTGATAATGGAGATAAGATCAGATGAACTGCCTGTAATCACAGTATCATCAACATAGAGAAGGATTATAACCAGGCCACGAGGATGCCGTAGAGTGAATAGACTCGTGTCATGAGTGCACGTGCGGAAGCCCATATCCTGCAGAAAAGAGGAAAAACGATTATACTAAGCCCGGGGGGCTTGTTTAAGACCATAGAGGGACTTTTTGAGCTTGCGGACAAGGTGTGGATGGTGGGAATCAACGTATCCGAGTGGTTGATCCATATAAATGTCCTCCTCCAGAGTGCCATGCTGAAAGGCATTGCTAACATCTAGCTTGTGTAGGGGCCAGTCATTATGAAGGGCAAGACACAATACTAGACGGATAGCCTGCTGCTTGACGACTAGGCTGAAAGTCTCCTTATAGTAAATGCCATACTCTTGATGATAACCCTTCGCAACTAGGCGAGCCTTGTAACAAGATTTGGATCCATCTGCATTACGTTTGATGCGGTACACCCACTTGCAACCAATTGGTTTTCGATGTCGGGGTGATAGCACCGATTCCTAAGTACGCTGATTAATAAGAGACCTGTATTCGTCATCCATAGCCAGACACCAAAGGGGATTACTAGAGGCTTGTTTGTAGGTAATAGGTTCAGAGAGAGAGATAGCAGGTAAAGTGGTGGTGTAGGCTTTGGGCTTAAAAATGCCGGATTCGAAACGGGTTTGCATGGGATGTAATGGTGGTGGGGGTGCCTGTGCGGCGGATGGAATGTGTTGCTGAGGTGGGTCGAAGCCTGGTGGGATTTGTGGGATGGGTAGATTTTGTGGGCTGGGTGGTCCAACTTGGACGGGTGATTTGGGGTTATTCATTGGTTGCGGAATGGATGAGTTGATGGGTGCCGGTACAAAGCCATGTGAGCTCGGTGGGAAAATTGGAATGATACCAAGTGGGTTGGACGTGGCAGAGACGAAACTCAACCGTGGATAGGGAAATTCATCATCGATAAAACAAACATGACGAGAGACATGTTTTTTGAGAGACGGGATCGAAACATTTGTATTCTTTTATGGTTGGGTGGTAGCCCAAAAAGACGCACGGTGTAGACCGGGGTCGAAGTTTGTGTTGAGTGTGAGGTCGTAGCCAAGGGTAGGCAAGACAACTAAAAGGTCATAGGTGAGTGTAATCAGGACGGTGGTTGTAGAGACATTCATAAGGCGATGTGTTAGATATATAGGGTGTGGGCATGGGGTTGATGAGATAGTTGCAGTGGCCAACGCCTCGACCCAGAAGGATGCAGGGATATGAGACTCATGAAGGAGGGTGACAACAGTCTCAATGAGGTGATGGTGCTTGCGTTCGGCGACACCATTTTGTTCAGGAGTATAGGGTCAAGATGTGTGATGAATAATACCAAAAGTTTGTAGAAAAAGACCAAAGGCATTGTTGAAAAATTCTTTGCCATTGTCACTACGAAAGATTTTGATGTTGGAATTAAATTAGGTTTTGACCATGCATTCAAAATTTACAAAAATCGAATATGCTTCGGATTTGCTTTTTAATGGATAAAGCCATGTAAATTTACTATAATCATCAACAGAACAGATATAGTAACGAAAACCATTAAAGGAGGAGATGGAGGTTGGGACCCACACATCAGAATGTATTAATTCAAATGGTGCTGTGGCCTTAGTGTCAGATAAGATAAACGGTAAACGACTCGATTTGGCTACATAGAACGACTCACAATGATCCTATTTGGAAAACGAAAAACCTAAGAAAAGACATAATGGACTTAGTAACTTCAGCACATGGATGACCAAGTCTGCGGTGCCAGGTAGAGGAACGTATGGCTTGATGAGCAACTGAAGAGGACGAGATTGACACAGATATCTTGGAAGGAAGAGTGTATAGACCTTGCTCACAACGGCCCTTGTACCGGATCTATTTGATTAAATTGTCCACTATCTAAAAATTATGGGCATTAAAAATAAGAGTGCAATTATTTTCTTTGGTCAACATATAGATAGACAAAAGGTTGGATGCTAGGGATGGGACGTAATGTAAAGTGGATAAGGAGAAATTACATGTGGGGGTGTAAACGTAGCCGGAGCCTGTATTGGAGATGGGTAAAGAGTTTCCGTTACCTACAGTGATCGTGTCACTGACAGAATAAAAAGTTGGATTATGGAGCTGAGAGTAATCAGGCGTCACGTGAGAATTTGCACCAGTATCCAGATACCAATCACTGGAAGAGTTGCTTATAGATGCATGCATCGCACGATTTCCTCCGGATAGCGCAGAATCAGACTTCTCATCGTAGCGGTACCAACACACACGAGCCGCGTGTCCGCGCTTGTCACATATTTCACACAGGCATGTCACGACCCGATGAAAACCTTCCTCCCCCGCGTCTACTTTCCTTGTCCGGTCTACCGCGGCCAGGAGTGCTGCCCTGACCGAGTGACTAATGTCGTCCTCTGCCTGTGCCACGGTGCCCACTGCGGCTGCCTTGCCGTTCTCCACCACGCTGCCCGGCTGCGTAGAGTGCGGTGTGGGTTTCTAAGTCGTCGTGTCAGCAAGGGCCAATTTGGATTCCATGGCAAGATTTAATTCGTCTGCATTCAACCATTCCGATATTTGATTGAGAGTGAGTGGGCCATCGTGATAGCGGATGTGTTGTTTTAGAGAAGAAAATTCAACAGGCAAGCCCCGAACAACATCATTGATGACATCTCATTCGGGAACAAGTTCATTGAGGGCATCAATATAAAAATAATTGAGGCTGCTTTGTCCAGATATTGTACCATGGTGCGATTGCTCTTGCGGAGTGTGTGAAGACGGTCACGCAAGTGGAAAACATGAGCCGTTGATAAGGAGTTGAAGCGGGTAGCAAGAGCATCCCAAAGAGCCCTGGAGGTAGTAAAACCGCGAGCATACTTCTGTATTTGCGGGCTAATCACGATGACAAGGCAGGCATGAACTTGAGCATCAACGAAGGCCCACGACATATGAGCGGGATTCAGTTCCAGCAAGGCCTTACCATCTTTGTCCGTGACGGTGATATTTTTGGGCGGCACAATAGGCGGTGCCATCAACCCAACTGAGAAGAAGATTGGCGGAAAGCGCCGTCTTGACGCTATTCGACCAAGCCGGATAATTATGATTAGTTAATTTCTCTGGTATGAGATTGTGAAGATTTCGAAGAAGTAATTTCACGCCGGAGGGGAGAGTTGCAAGAGGATCGGCTGCCATATTAAAAATCAGAATGTATCGACTATTTTTTTTTGATCAGCAAAGAAGAAAGGATTTTAGGTTTTAAGTTTTGGAAGAGTTTAACCCTTGCTCTGATACCATGATAGAGTAATGAGTCTTATTGATAAAGAGGTGTACATCAAGTATATATACAGAAAACATGAATAAGTAATTGCACACGAATCACATAATTATTATTAATTATAGTTACTCCTATTAAAAGAATTGCAAGAATAGATCTATGAATGCAGGTAATTAAAACAAATGGTAACCATGATCTGAGCTATCAACGTCTGAGTTGCTACCATCTTCATGACTTTCTTTCTTCACCACTTTCATTTCTTCAAGTCTACTTGTATTGCTCTTTGGACTTCCCTCTTTCATCTTCTTATGATCCTCTCTTTGTTTTCTCCATTCACTCTTCCTTTTTCCATTGTCTCACTAACAAAATCCCCAAACTTAGAAACACAGTCATAGTGCACCCTCCCCCTATGATCACAACCTCACTTAGCACCCAATGATCCCTCTTTCCTTGGGGCAATATTGACCATATTGCAGCTACATAAGCTGATGCCATAAATAATGTAGAAATCCACCTTACTTTGTGCGTCGCCACCATTAATTTCACCACTGTTTGCCTCTTGAATGAGATAACACTAACAAGGACATTAACCATTCCAAGGGAAAGGGAAAGTGCCACAATGTTACAGATCAAAAACACCTTAAAGGACAGTTTTTTACCCAATAATGCTTTTCCATTTCCTTGATTGAATCCACCAGGAGGATTAATACCAGCAGCAAACGTCACAGTTGCTATTAGCACGACAACAATTGTAATCATTTTTCTTGCATTTCTTAGACCTTCACTTTGGAGATTGATTTTTTTTGTCCTACTATTGTTGTTGTGCTTCCTTTGATGATTATCATAAGAATGTTGAGATGATGATGCTGGAGAGTGAAAACTAGTAGTTTTTCTTTGCCATGACGATCCCAAAATTGGTGACGCAATTACCTGTTGGATGTCTTGAATATTTGGTGGTAAGTGGTCACATCTTTAGCACCACAGTTACTTGCGTCTGCTTCAACTACATCTAATGTTGTGTATACTTTTTGATTCAAAGCATTTACTCAACACCAACCTTAAGTAGATAAATAATCATCTGAAAACAGAACAAATCATCATATATATATAATTAGTTTTGAGCTTTGCAGCGCAACTCTTTTTAAATCGAATTACTTTTGAAAATAATATGTTTGGAACATAACAATATGTTTACGTAATCAATTTTAAAAAATATTTTTGTCTATATTAGAGAAGAATTATTCATGTTTTGGCAAAACTTTCGTAAAGTATTCATGGAGAAAATACATTTTTTAGATTTTGTTACTATTAAAAAACATTTTTTAAGAAAAAATCAATATTAGAACAATAATTTTGTGTTTGGCAAATCTTTTAAAAGATGCTTCCGTAGAAAAGCTATTTATTTAGCTTTTTCTAGTATTCACAAATAATTTTTGTTCTTAAAAAAGTTTGATCTGACACTAAAATAAGTATCTTCTTATAAGCAATTTTACTCTCTGTATACTTAATCAAACAGATTGTAGGTTGTATATATTACACCATTCGTTTAATGAATTTTATACCATAATGTCACCTTCAAATACTTTTTCCTGTTTATAAATAAGATTATAAATCTATATATATTTTAAATTTGTTTATCTATAAATAGTATATTATTTCAATGACATGGTTACTTGATAGTATAAAAAATACTTAAAACAACAATATATATAAGGGATAAGGCTAAATTATTCCTAGATTATGGCCGAAATCTCATAAACGTATATTAACTAAACTAAGCTACTATTATCCTACTTGTTAACCCATTTTTTTATACATAATTTTGTACACCTTTTTGACTTATGTAGTATCCAAACATCTCTCACATGCCTCAACTATGTGGAGTCACGATGTGTGATACGTAAGTCAAAAGATTGATAAAATTACAAAAGAAAAATGAGTTAATGAGATAATAGACCTTAATATAATTAAAATGTATCTATGAGATTTCGATCATAGAAAATACTTATTCCTTTTATATCTCTCTATATAACTTAAACTCAAATTTAAACAACAAACTCAAATTTAAATAAATCATGACTCATCCTTCTACCTTTTCCAAATTTAGACTTATAACTTCCCTCTTCATAACCTTCTATTCCAATTATTCCAAATAATTGAATTTTCCACAAATTTCTCCTTCTTCATACATTTATAGTATCTAATTTGCATTCCATTTACCAAACATACATACAAAAGGTGAGAAATGAAGAGCAAAGTGAATAACAAGAACAAATTCCTTCGAATTCGTGCATTACCATTTAATGTTTTAATTAAAGCAAGAGATTGTTAAGTGAACAACATGATAAATGTGGCGGTGGTAGGTCCTCAAACATTGCCAAGGATTTATAGTACATGTCATATTAGCAACTTGTCATTGAGGTCTATTAATAGTTATGAGACTGAAGATTATAAAGAGTTAGTTAGAGGAGCATCATGTAGATCAAGAAGCATGAGGGATATCAATTTGGACTTGAAATTTGTGATGCAACAACAAATAAGGCAACAAATTTCATCAAGGAAATTATTGATGAAAAGGAGTTGTAGTGTGGGAGTGACAAGAATTTGATGAATAGAATCCTCATTATATTTTAGGAGAAGATGCAATGGTGAATTTGAAGTGTGTGCGGGGAATATAGGTGAATTCAAGATTTAAACGAGATGAATTTAATTTTTAAGAGTTTTTTTGCACTGAACTACAATTGTAATTTCGAATAATAAAATCGACAATATTCAATATTTATATTTGTCTAACAATAATATTTCCTAAGCTTCATTAGTATAAATTTGTGGACATTGAGAGGTGACAAGTATCTGACAAAAGATAATATAGCAGCGAGAAGTCATTAGTATGTTATTTTTTTGTGTAAGTTTGATTTGTTAACTTTTTTCTCTATTTGACCCAATCACCCAAGCACTAGATCATTAGACCCAACAACTGCTCGCTCTTTGATCACTGAATTCGAATTCTTCAAAAATTGTCATTTCCATATCTACAACATGGTTGAACTCTTAGTTGACCCGCCTCACCTTGTAAACTCTGCAAATTAAAGTTGGTTTGTCTTTCTTTCAATGCTTAAATATTTACTCCCTCCTCCCTTTTTATGGGATTCAAAGTATGAAAGTTAAACAACTTAATTTTTGTAACGAACTTGAAAATGAATTCTTCAAGTTTTTAGAGAAATTTTTATATTTAAGAATTATGTAAAGGGTACTCTTCTAAGTCATACTACCTTTTTAGTCTAGTTAGTCATAAATTAAAATTACGGCATTCATAAAAATGCATTATTTCATATAGGAGCGGATCAAAATTGCATTATTGAGAAATTAATTCCTAATAAGTATCAGATAAAGGCACTATTCGATTATTTTTCGCAACTGGGGAAAAACTTAAAATATATTATAAACTAAGAAAGGCACACATATGCAATGATGAATTAGTTTCATGAATGATTTCATGATAACCAAAGACATCAATGAGAAATAATATTAGGAATTTCTTTAATCACCCAAATAAAGCTTTATACTGCATAGTTAGACGACATTCATACCATTGTGGTAGGAAAAAAAATCTTATATTCCCCTACCTAAACTGTATGTCAATTCATAAAATAGAAAAACATCTTTAGAATAAATTTACTTTCACACCAAGAAAATCATATAATAAAAATTATTAAACCTTCTCCTCCTACTAGGTTTTGCTTAGCTTTCTTTATAGCACTAGGACTTACTCAATTTCAAAACAATAATGACAACTACTTATCTCAATATATTTTTTATAAAAATTATATATTTTCTAGATGGAAATTTTTATTATCCATCTTTTTTTTCAAATAAAAGGAAGAAATCGCCCATTTAATAAAAAAAATTTCAGAGAAATAATGAGACCTGGAATAAGACCTTTGAGGCCCCCATTCCTAACGTCCATACCAAAAGAAAAAAATGAAAAAAACCATTTTATGAAGAAGATCAAACAAAATCAGAAGATATATATATGTATTCCCTTCTATCAAAATATACTATATCGTCACCATTAAAAGAACCTATAACTAGCTCAACCAAGCTACGACCACTTCATTATGTTTTTTGAGAAGATTCATCCTCCTCGATCAATAAAAATATTTCAATTCAAACAAAGGATAGTTACAAGATGAAAACCACAGAGGTATGTCCAGAAGCGGATCCCACTGTCACTTCTCAACAGGAATAGGAAGAAGTTACTCTAAATCAAAAACAATTTGAGTTAACAGTGTTGCATGTACTACCAATGAAGAACGCAGTAATTCCCCGATCGTGGAGTCATTTCAAATGAAATAAATGTAATATCAGCTCAACATCAAATACAATTTGAGAAATTTCAGGTAGAAAGAAATATATCTACCTTATCAGAAAATATTAGATTATGCAAGTTCTTTATTTCCAAGAGGATATCTTATGTTATTAGTTGGTCCTTCAACATTCATGAATTTAAGAGGATCAAATATTTTAGCAAAACAGTCAAAATTAAAGGATGGGCGCCATCTGTTCCCAATGATAAGTTGATTTCAAATTAATCACCTCGGAGGGATTCCAACAATTCCAAAGAGAAATTGAAAAGAAGGCTCGAAGAAGCCTTATTAAACCTCAACACTGATATGAAATAAAATTGGAATTATTAAATATTGTTGCCTCACATGATAAGTCTAGCAATGGAGATATATTAGTTCTACAAGGAATAGCACAAACATACCTCCTTATTAAAAGGAAGTGCCAACACACTTTAATGATAGACAAAGGAGATATCAGTGAGCGGGCCCCACATCTAAAGTCATGCCATTTTTTCAGCATATTCAACCATAGGAATTTGCAAGCATATGTTAACATTGATTATGTTAACTACGAAGTAAAAACGAAAAAGCACGAAACGAAAAGCACTAACAAAGAAGTAAATTCAAGAAACAATAGTCAACAAGTAGGTAATTACAAGTTGAAAATTAGTTAAGGATTCTTGACAACGAACTTGAATCAAAAGATAAAACTAGGAATTTAGAACCTCATATTAGAAAAGGTCATAACACGGGTTTCCCATCACCAAATGTTTTCTTCGCCTAACTTGAAGTTAGATCGCCAAATTGAAGATTAACTCACCAAACTTGACAGTCTGACTAGGTAACTCGGCGATTTGGGTGGAAGTTCGATGATGCGCCAAGTGGATTCGGTGACCAAGGATTAGCTTGCCAAATTTTCCAGTAGAACACCAAAATGAGTTCAAACTCGGTGACCTAGCTTCCCAAAGGGCGAGGCGTCGAGTGGAATGGGTGATCAAATTTGGGATTCGCCCAAATTCCTCAACATGCACTTGCACAATTTCGAGAATTTACCTGTTGTGGTTCTTTCCTTCCTTTGTCCTTTAGTCTTTACCCTTTGTAAATTCCTTTTGTACAAACATATTTAAAACTTTCTCTATCTTATGTTTTGGATAAAACCCCTTCTTTTCAAATATTCTTCCCTTTGAAGATTTGAATATTCTTCAAGAACTTCAAGAACAAGATGAAGATCCAAAATAAACCCTCAACGATATTTACTCAGAATTTCATGAAATTTGAGATATAAGCTCTCCTTTATATTGGAAGCAAACCCAGTACTTTTTATCTCCCAATTTCTTGCCAAAATCTTCAGATTTCAAAACCAATTTCCTTCTTTCTTCAAGTCATAAAGAACATTATGAACATGAAGAACATCCAATTTCAAACCCAATGTATTTCCAATCAGTTTGCACAGTAATTTTATATATGAAATCCTAAGGATATAGAGATCAAACCCCAAAAACCAAGAGTATCCAATTTAACCTAAATTTGAAAACCCATTTGAAGTTCTTCAAGCTTCTTCACCCCACAATGGTGGATTCTTCAATGGAGCTCCAAACTTCACCAAATATCAGATCCAAACTCAATTAAGGTTAGGGAACACTAATCTAACTTTAGAAACTTCAAACAAGATTCAAATCAACAAAATATTTTTGGGGTTTTTTAGAAAAATATTTTTGACATTTTTTGTGACAACCCAAGACTAGAATTCATAGGAACGATTCAGAGCCTTGATCTGATACCAAATGATGTAACTCTGACAAGAAGAACTACGATCCGATATGAAAATCAAAAGACAAGAAATAAATGACAAATAGATAAACACAAAAAGAGGAAATAAAGAGCAACATAAGGGCATATTAAACCCAAAGACCTCAATTCGTTAATCCAACAAGAAGCACCTAACTCTTACGAAGATAACAAGGGAATCAATACCCAAGCAACCCCCATTCCTAAACAAGGTTCAACAAAAGCTTTACCAAGCTTTCAAACATTAACACAAGGATTTAAGGTTTACAACCACAATAATCAAAATTAGTCTACCCTAAAATGAACCCTAGAGGCCTATTTATAATTATAAGCATTATTACATAGATGGGACCAAAAGAGACCCGAAATGGGACAATGGGCGAGCCAAGTAGGGCTCGCCTAATGGATTGGTGATGCGCCTAATGGTTTTGGCGAGAATCATGCACCTAGGCTTTTCCTTGGATGGCTTGTTGTAACTTTTGGTGGTCTAGGGGTCAGTGGGAGATGCGCTGAATGTCAACTATGCTCACCAAATGGGAAGCCTTTTCTTGCAGCTCATTGGATTAGTTGGCGACCCTAGAACCCTTGTCAAAGGGCTTTGGCGAGTCGTCGAAGTGTGATTTAGCTTGCCGAATGGAGCATATTTTTCACTTGCTTCTCTTCGCTTTGTTAGTCCTCCCACACTCCAAGATATCATCAAAGCATGGTTTGCCCAACTGGGGGCTCCTTTAAGGTGTATATTTTCCCATGAAAGGCATGGAACTCCCTCCTCGTCATCTATACATGCTCAACAACCTCCATCCTTGTGAACGATCCATTAATATGTTGAAGTTCATGAATGTATAGTCTTGAGGTATTCTGTATTACATCAAACACCATCTCGAGCACCTCCATCTTTACGAATAATCCTTGCATCCATTGAAGATCTTGAGCTTGACTTCTAGTAAATGATCCTGATGCAATAAATTTTACATCATTCTCTTCTTCTTGAAAAGAATTTGTCCTCAATTTGATGGATCATCATCATCAACAGTTGGGAAAGTTGATAGGTCACACACGTTAGAGTTTTTATGTACTTGGTACTCCAGAGGAAGCACAACCTTGTAAGTGTCATCATTGAGCTGCTCAACCACTAGAAATGGTCCACCTCCCCTCGGTATCAGCTTTGTCTTGCGATTGAGTGGTAAATCACTCCTTGCGAAAGTGTACCCACACCAAGTCACCCAATTCAAACACGACCCTCTTCCAACCCTTTTTAGCCTTTTTGGCTACATCTTGGTGCTTCTTCTCTAAATGCAGGGACACCTTTTCATAAAGCTTCTTCATGGATTCAGCTCGATTACTCCCATCTAGGCTTAACACAACATCTTGAGAAAGAGGAGTGAGATCTAAAGGGGAGCAGGGTTAAAACCATAAACCACTTCAAACAGAGTCATGCCAATAGTTCTATGAATAACTCGATTATATGCAAATTCAACAAAAGGCAAATATTCCTCTCATAAGGACAACTTTCCATGCACTACGACACGAAGCATATAACCCAAATTCCTATTTACAACTTCCGTTTGGCCATTAGTTTTTGGGTGACAAGAAGTTGAGAATATCAACTTAGTACAAAGTCTACCCACAATTCCTTCCAAAAGTGACTAAGGAATTAATTGTGTGTGCTGAATTTGCTTCACCAAAATCCATTACCTTTTACTATTTTTGCGTGCATTGGGGACGATTGAACTTATTTTTATTAGGGGTGGGGATAATGGATTGTGAGTGATAGGGTGAATTCTGAATATTCCAATCACAGCCCTCTCTTCGAGTTTTCTTGTTTGTGTTATTTTTCCCGAAGAGATTGCTTAATGTTTATTGAACCGACATGTTTATGAATTAATTGTGTGTGTAGAAGCATGATAAAAAATGAAGCATGATGGGATAATTTTGTTGAAAAATGATACTCGTCCAAATTTAGAAAAAACATGTGCCATAAGTTGTAGACTAGCATAAGTTGATATGTGTTGGCTATAAGCATGAATGATAATGAACCAACTTGATTTCATGACCTTGAACTGGGTACACTGGTAATTTGGTAATGAAACTATGTGCCAAGAGAGTGTAAGAATTATTGTTGATTCAATTAATGTGTGCCAATATAGAACTTGCCCCGTTAGTCCTGTGAAAACAATCTACTCGAGAGTCTAGGAAGTGATCAGAGGTTATTGTTCTAAACAGTCCACTAAATGCCTAAACGAATCTAACCAAATGATATGAATGTACCCATTGATCCAAATACTTTGAGCCTTAATGATATAACTTTTTTCAAAACCTCTAACTCACATTCCCATAATCTACTGTGTTGGCCCCAATCTCTCCTTGGACATGTGCACCTCAACTTAGGCCAAAAGCCTAAGTTGAGGGTGGCTAACGCAAAAATGACCTCAAATCTTGGCTCTGATCTAAGATCAGGCATTGTGCATCTCAACTAATGGAAAATCCATAAGTTGAGGGGTGGCTACGAGAGAGGAAATCAAAGAAAAAAAGGGCATGAAAAGAGTTGGGTGTTGAAGCAAGAAGATGAAACTTTGTATGAGAGAAATTGAACAAAATTTAAAAAGAATAAAAAGAGAGAAAAATAAAGAGCCACAAAAGTTTAAAAGTTACATACATTGTTGAAAAGAATCAGGGAAAAAGAAAAGCAAAAGGTATTATGTCAAAAAAAGGGGAAAAAGGAGGTATGATAGCCTAATTTATGTTAAGGAAGACAGAAAGTCACTAAAAGTACCCAATAGTACCACACCTGACCATGAGCCTACATTACAAGTCAAGAAAGTCCTATAGTGATCCTAGAATCTAGTTTGGAGAGTTTAAGCAGTGAAAATAAGGGCAAGCCTATGGTATTGAACACTAATGTGAAGTGAATTACTGCTGAGCGTGAATTTTGCATTAATCCCTATACTCAAAATAATCTATATTGTGTGAAAAAAGGGGATTATTATTAAAGTAAGTGCACTAGTGACATTACCAGAAAGTTGGTATCTTGGGGATGATTACACAGTGCATGTCGTATGGTTGATTGGTCTATCAATTCCATGTTTGGATCTGTGCAAATTAGATTGTGGAGTCTAGGAGAAAAGGATTTGCACTTTGAAAACAGATTCGGTAGACAAGCCATGTGATTGATTGTTCTTGAATTGCTTGCTTCAATTTAAGTGTCATTTAGAGTCTTAGTATGTTGCTTGAGGACAAACAACGATTTGAAGTTGAGGGTGTTGATGTACCGTGAGTTTCCAATACTATTGATGCATTTCACTTAGGATTTGTGAGTGTCGAAGGTCGTGTTGTGTTAGTTTTATGCGTTTTTTGTTGTGATTTCAGTAAATAAACTCAGGAGTAGAGTTTTGATGATAGAGCCGAGACAGGTGCAAAATGGACACCTACGGAGGCATCATATGAACCATAGGATGAATCAGGATCCGTAGGTAAAGATCGTAGAAGAAACATGCATGGCAGTGTTGAAGCTCAGGGAAATCTTGACCAAGTAAGGAACCATTGTAGTGATTGATGGACCATAGAGTGACCTACGTACCGTACTGAAGCTCCGTTGAAGTAATCAGAGAAGGGGTTCCAGTACCTGAAGCAGAAATAATCTAAGTATGGAGCAATGGAGTGGAGCGAAGGACCGTTGTATTAATGACGGTCTGAGCTTTTGTATCGTAGAAGCTGAAAAAGTGATTATTTTTTAAGGTTGAAAAATTTGTCAAGTACTGAACTACGGAAGGGACCTATAAATTGTCACTCAACTAACGGACCATAGGTCATCCTCATAGAACGAAGATGTGTCCTGCCGTTTTGTTTCCTTATTTTGTTTCCCTTTTAATTTAGGAGTTGTTTTCTAAAAATAGGGGATGGAAACCTCATTTTTGAGGGTTAGACATTATTACTCTTGTTTAGTTGTTGGCTTTTGAGATCTACTTTGCAACTCTAGCAAGTTATTGATTTCCTAAGTTCTATTTGAAGATTTTGGTTTGCAAATCAAGTGGATTTTTGGGGTTTATCATTCTTATTACGTAAGTTCATGATTTCTTCATCTATAAACAGGAATTATGATCCTACTCATATGGGTAACTAATTTCACAACTAGGGATGTGGGAACCATGAGCAATTAACAATTATGAATAGTAACGAAGCAATCTTCGTATAGTGTTTTGCATGCATTGATAATTCTTTCGTTTAGAAGTCTCTTTAACGAGTGCACATATTAGAACCTTCCTTGTTGCTACTTTCTAGACCGAGGAGGTAGTTAATAATAAAATAATAATCAACATAGAATTAGTGTGATACTATTATTAGCCTAGTGTCAATTGGTGCGAGGGTGAAAACTAAACATACATTGATGTAATGTCTAATATGAGGTAAATATAAGGGTTGGTAATTTATGAACACGTAGCCGGACCAAGTTGCGGGGTGTAATTATCTAGATGTCGGACCAAGGATTTATAGATACATAACTTATCACTTTGCATATAACACACTAGGAAGGAAGTGCTATTACTAGGATTACCACGTTATGAGCTTGTAGGGAACACGTACACTCTAGTTATTTTCTCTTCTTGATAACAATCAAAGTTAAATTTTTCTTACTTGATATTTACAAAATATTAGGAATTCTTTTCACAACCCCCCCCCCTTTACTTAATTGTTTCAAAAATCTTTGACTAAATGGATATAATCGTGGGTTAAAGTTAAGTCTAAATCATATTCCTCCTGGGATCTACCCCAACCTCCTAGTTGGATTCTTTAATTGATACGATCACTTATAATTCTTTAGGTAGGTGTAATTTCAGCGTATCAGTTATGTCTTTGGAAGTTGGGTTGTTGGAATAAGGAACGTCCAATCCAGATTTTAGATGGCTAGTTTAGTCTTTTCCTTACCCTTTTATTTTTATCCGTTTTTGGTAATTAATTAGGGATATAAGCTAAAGTAGTTCAGGTTACACTTTTATCAAAAGATTTAGGGTTCTGAGAGAAGAGAAAAGTAAAGGAGAAATGAGAACGAAGGAGAATAACATTCAAGATACATCAAGATTGTCAAGTTTAGCTTGTGGATTTCATTGGAGTTATTCCTACAAAGGTATGTGAGATCACATAGCGCTAGGTCAATTCGCCCACACACCAGTCATGATTTGTTTTCAGAGAACTTAAGTTCTTGAAAGCTTAGAAATTGAATTATTTATGGATTTTTTGAAGTTCCATTAGATTCTTGATTCGTTGAATTCGTTGAGGAGTTGCTTGATCCTAATATGTGAGTTTAGGTTCGTTTTTGAGTTGAATCTGATGTATGTTGAACATTTAATTGATTCCAAGTGTTAGGAGAAAGAACCCATGGAGTTTAGAGGGTTTAGAGCTGAAAAACGAAGAAAAAATTTCGTCAAACAATATTTGATATCAGTGGCATGTCGCGCAACAGAGCCGCAGATTTGGGAATTTCTGTTTCATGTCGCGGAGAAAAACGAGGTGTTCTACCTCAAAAGACAATTTCGAAACCAAAATATAATTATCCCTCCGCATCGCAGACCCACCTTCGTATTTTGAGAATTGGGTCTTTTCTCATGTTTCGCTATCTAAAATAACTCCTAAACATCATGAGATATTTCCTATCACAAATCAAAATCCTTGAATCCATAATTCAATTCAAGGAGCGTTCAGAGTCAAGTAAAGAGCAACTAAGATCAAGTCAAGAGAAGTCAACAGTAAAGTTAAGAGGAGTTCCTAAAATTTTCCAAATGTTTTTTGCAAACGTTTTAACTTTGTTTTAAGACTTAAGTTTTGAGTTCAGTAAAGAGTAAATTTGAAGTTCATTTCTTCAAAATTATATGGGGACTAAGTATTCCCAAAGATATTTAAAATGTTTTTACATTTAAATAAGAACAGAAACTGAGATTCCCAAAGAGCCATCGGTCTAGTTTTGAGAAAAGAGTAATCACTTTGTAAATGGAGCAAGAGGGGAAACATTGATTTCCAAGATATTCTTTGAGCTAAGTATTTTAACACTTATCTCAAATCACAGAAGAAGTATGTTTTTAAACAGAAAAAGCTAATATAATATAATATTTTTGGGAGTAGTATTGAGCACTAATACAGGGAAGAGTTTAGACTACTCTCATCCCCCATAAAATATGTAGTCATCATGGATAGAAAAGACTCATATTTTTAGATGAATCTTTTTTCGCATAGACTAGTGGATCCACTTAGAAATTCAGGTCCTATACCTTAAGCAGGGTATAGGATATGCTGACAGCATGAGGGAGATCGATGTATCATCCCAATAGCTCTTAAGTGATGGTTGTCGGTTAGAGAAACTCCCACAACAATACTTTGTATTTTTATATAAATCAGTTTACTTTTATTTCTACATACATCTCAGAATTATTTGTGTCTTTTCATACAACAAGAGTTGGCATCAAATTTTAAATAGTTTTTCTTTATATTTCACTTGTTTTAAATTGCTCTATATTGAAATGAGTTCAATTTTGTTGAGTTGTGTTGAGTTAGGTAAGTTCTTCAGTTTCTTTTGGATTCCTTCAAGCCTATGTTGTATTTAGCATTCCAACTCAGATACACGTACATTCAATGTACTAATGTCAGTTGGTATACATTGTATTATGATGCAGACACATGTAACTAGGATCGGCATTCCGGCGCACCGTTGATCTAGTGAGCAATTTAGAGTCAGTAGGTGAACCTCCTTGTTTTCCAAAAGATCTATTTTCATTGCTTTCAGTAATGTTTTTAGGTCATTAGGATGTTGTTGTCACGACCGACACTATAACCTAGAAGTTAGGGCATTCTTTAGTTCGTGACGCGACTTACTTGACCTCTTAGAGGTCTTGTACAAGCTCTTTCGTATCGTTCATCGCATATACATATATGAAAAGTAGTGGGGAATTAAAACTTTTCACAACATTCTAATAGTCTTTAAAAATTTCTTTCATATAAAAACCATAGGAAATACTAAGTCTCATTTCATCAAATCTTAGACATAAGAGTACTTGGGACACGACACATACCATAGAAATATAGAACTACTAAGTCTATTGCAATACTTAGATAAAAGAAATCAAAACAACTATGCCCTCGAGTCAAATGAGGACATACTTCAACTTGCTTGAAAGATCCTCTAATCCAAGATTATCTCCCAAAACGTGGAAGTGGATACTTAGTGAAATCTCTATCTATTTTCGTACCTTAATGTACAAACACATGACTAAGTATGACATAATGCATAAAAATCATGAAAATAAAAATTTAATGGAAATATGCTCTTTTTGATTAAAACAGCATAGTATAAGCATAAGAAAAACATTTAAGACCATAGAAACACATAAGATAACACTTAAGCAATTCATCACATTTTTGGAGAAACATTACAGTAACTCATATCACTGTCACAGTTACACTAAAGTTATTCCACGTCACATTGAACAATTTCTAGCATGCAATCTTCTCACTAAAAGCTATCCTAAGACTCACTTAAGTAAGACAAAGAGAGGCCGCCCATACACCTTCTCTAGGCACACCTAAATGATCCTTAAGACCACCTATAATGAGGTACACACACTTACTCCTACCAAAAGTTATTCTAAGGTTCACTTGAGTGAGTTGTGAAGCGATCACCCATACAATCCTTTCACACACACTTAAGAGATCCTATAGATTACCTAGGATAAGATCATTCTCACTTAATACAACAACATACATATAATATGACATTCTCCCTTCCAAAGGTTATCAAAATACTTACTTAAGTAAATCAAGAAGAGAATGTACATACTTGACCTCTTCAAGATTAGCTAAATAATCCTTAAGACTACTTAAGTTTGGATCATGTCTACTTAATCAACCAACTTTCGTCACTAGATTCATTTTTAAGACTTATCTAGGTAAGATACAAAGTGACCATTTCTATGCCCCCTTCACACCTTAACTAGACAACCCTCAACTACTCTAGATAAGTACTTATTCATTTAACATGATTTTTTAACTTAAGTCATTACATTCATTAGTTCATCTCAGAGAATTTCATCACATAAGGACATTGAAGTAATGGTCTTAGAAAAGACCTAGGGAAAAGACATAGGGAATCTCACTAACATCTTCAAATCCTATTGTGCAATGTCTAGATACCGTCCCATACCACCACCTAAGCTTCATAAAACTTCTCCAATACTAGTAGGTACCCATATGATGAGAATAGGCAATAAACGACATAGACCATGGTAGCTAATGGAATCCAGAGTTGTATGGTACAACTTGGACACCTCAAATGTAGAAACATGGTTAAGGAATATGAAGGGTTTCTTTGCAGTCTAGTCTCATCTTTCACTAGAGATACTTTCCAAACTATACTCGCTCTGTGCTAGCCTTTGTTCTCATAGAGTTATTCACATTAAGGATCACATGAATAGGTTCCATATCTAGTTCACAACCCAATCACATTCGCCCTACCCAAGAGGTCCCCTAGAGCTGCCTTTAAATGGAGAAGAAGATAACTTAATGAATCTCGTAAGTATGATATCATGCCATTCCAGCTAACCAACCTTAAGTCCATCATTTATACAAGAAGTATACCATTACGACTTTCTACTTCAAGGTCCATAACCGTATCACTAGGTTGAAGGCTCCACATAAAAGTCCCTCTTAGCATCATTCGAGGTCACGTGTCATTCATACACTCAAGACTAAGAGTCTTTAGCATCCTAAGTCAAGAAAACACATTCTCATTATACATATAACAAGTAAGGGACACTAGTATACTAAAATAAGACACAACTTACTTCACATATAACATATCATTCTAGAAGCACATAAGATCAACTAGGCATACTTACTAGTCATCCTACACACCTCTACAATATCATTAATATAACCATCATAAGACTCACACAACCAATTAGGAACAATCATGCATCAACTCTAAGACTACACACATAAGGACATAGTCATAGTCTAACATGATCACCTTATGACAATAGAAGAACACATACTTTAACCTTAACCACATGCAGATAAATATGATCATACTTCACAATCGTCGACACAAATCAGCATAGTATATCAAGTAGTTGCCTACAAGGCCATGATCATTAAAATACATAATGTATCATCTGGGGAGAACCCATTAGATGCAACCGGCGTCATCGTCCTCTTTGAGGATTAAGACTAGCTCTTAGCTTACGTTTTTACATTCATAGGTTAAAGTGCCAAAATTTTTAAAAATTTTCATTACTTCTACATTGAGGTTTATATATATCGAGCATACATAGACCTTTCATATAGGAAGATTACTTAGTCTTCTAATTTTATTGCACACATATATATAGAATATAACATAGTCTCAAATAGTCGTCTCATCTCATAACCATCTAACAAGAGTGTAATAATTTGGGCCTAGCCAATACATCAATATAAAAAGACCATATATAGGTCATACAATGTTTGTTATCCAAATGAAAAGGAAAGAACATTAGAGTCTTAATACTAAAACAATTTCATAAGCTTGATAGTGGAATTGCCCTCGGAAAGTAAGGACCTACCCAAATTGGATGATTAAGAATTCCAAGTCTTCTTCAAAGTCATCTCCAAAAGCCCTTCAACGAACGAAACAAAAAATGTTGGGGAAAAGGAAAGAAATGGGGTTAGTACACCACCTGTACTAAGTATGCGACCATATGCACACATATCATAAAATCATTCTAAGAAAAGGGACATTTCATAAAGGTATGCAATTTACTGTGAAAAGTTGTATGCACATTCAATAAGACCATACCAATCAATAAAACATATTCATTAAGTCATACGAATGTACATCACAAGACCTACAACACCAAGTCTAGTCAAGTCAACATGCATATCAAAAATTGAACACATAATCAAAGTAACTCTATCATTAAGTTATAATATAAAAAAGCATGAATAAGAGTACATTTCAACATAACCAAAGCAAGACCATTACTCATGATCCTCTTTACCGCTTGTGCAATGACTAAGCAAAGCCCCATAACCTTTCTTAATCAAGTAAACTTAGAAAGAACCATAACCAATGTCCAACTTCACATAGCATAACATTAACAATACATAATATCATACTTTTGCAATAGAGACCAAATACATGTTCATACGAGAAATCGACATCACATAGTGTCATTAACATGTAAGATGATCATACACATATCATTTACATTTATAAGCATATATATACATAAGGTCATCCTCCTAATTTTTCCCTCAAGGAAAACTAGTGCAAGGCATAGGTAGAGTCTCATACCCCTACCTAAGCTAAGTCAAACCTCTCAGTCACCCTAATTGTTTTTGTAAGACCCTAAAAATGACTTCGGTGAAATATTCACTAACATGTTGGTATTGATGGTATAATGTCATAAATAGCTATTATATATGGTATTGAGGCAATGTCTAAAGTATTAGGTGTATTGAAAGTCAAATGTCAAGGGACGACCAAGACGTTTTAAAACTAAGTCATCTATGAGCCTCATGTGTAATTTATGTGCTATTGTGTGTTTCATGAGGTTTTAAGGTCCTTAAAAGAGTTATTATATAATGTATAGGCAATGTGTCTAGTTTCGTGTAGTTTGGAGGTCAAACGTCCATGAACGTTCATGATGTTCAAAAGATGTGCCTTTAAATGACCTTGTGTGTCTAGGCAGGTTTCGTCAAGTTTTATGTGTTCATTTTGGGTGAAATTAATGTGAGAGGTTTTTAACTCATAAATTATCATGTTTGGGTTGAAAACATATGGGAAAACATCCCCATGTAGCAACCAAGGGTCCTTGAGGAAGGACCCATGTTGGTGGCCAAAACTGCCCAAAGGTAGTCCACCTACGGAGGGCAATCGACGGCTAGTGGCCTGGTCGACGCCTCATAGGTGGTGGTCATCGTTGGAGACTTGTCCTAGTAACCCAACATTCCATTTTCTAGGCTCTGACTCAAATGACGGTGGACAACACAATCTGTAAGTGCACTGATGCCCCGTCGATGGGTTAGTCGTCTGTGAGCCTGTTTTACGCGCAGCTCACCTTTAAGTAAATGGGTGATGTTGTAATTTAAACAAACTTCCAAATAAGAGTATTGGAGGTTTATTAAGGGTCTTTTGGGTATTTTAAACAAGTATACAAGTGTTTAACACTTAGAATATTTCACTCTTCCAAATCAAAACCCCAAAATCCTTTAAGAACTCCCAAAGACTCCATTGAAGTCCAAAATCAAGGAAGAGCTTGGTGTGAAGTTTTGAGTGGAAATTCTTCATCAAAGTGAAGAATTATCATCATTAAATATGAATTTTGATCCTTGAAACTCGTTTCATCAAGGAGCCCCAATTCTTAAGATTTTTTCTTAAGTTTACAAAGTTGAATTGTCCAATTTCATGATTCTACCGTGGGTTCTTGCAATAATGATTTCTAAACAATTAATAATGATCTAGTTGAAATTTTATTGATGATTTTAATCTAAATTACCTATGAAGCCATGAAGTTTTTGGCTAAGTTTTGGGTTACTTGATATTGATCTAATGTTGATGAATTCTTATGTAGTTTTATGTGGGCTATTCATTGATATAATTATTGTAGTAAATTTATTTCAAGTTTGCATTTGATTGATGAATTTACATTGACTTGACCTAGTTCATTTATTATTGTAGTTTTTATGTTGAATTGTTGGTTATGGCCTTGGGTAAGAGTCTTGTGTTACCGAATTGAATAATTTGACTTTGGATTGAAAAGTTGACAATACTGTGGGGGGTATGATTCATATTTACTTTAATTTGATATTATTTATACTTCGATTTTACTGTGATTGGTATGGTCCACTTATGGTGGCGATGTTATGTGTTTTACTTGCAATTGACGTGGCCTTGTCGGCGTTACTTTATGCAATATGATGATCTTGGCCTTGTTTGAAACTACGTGAAGTAATATGAATATTTGTGTAGTTTGATTATGTGAAGCATGACATTATCTATCTACATGTGAAGTTATATATGTATTCAATTATTCATGTTGTCTTAGGTGACCATGTTAGACTATGACTTTGACATTATGTGTATAGTGTTAGGTGGAGTCTTGGTTATTCGTACTTGGATATATGATTCTAAGTTCATTACATTGATGATGTTATGATAGTATATATGATGACTTGAAGATGTTAGGTTTGTTTCCAGGTGCTTCTAGAATGACTTGCATTATGAGTTAAAGGTGAAGTATGTGGTGTCCTGTCTTGGCTGACTTGTGTCCCTTGCTTGATGTATATATGATTATGAATATATGATATCTTTATTTAGGGTGTTAGAACTCTTAGTCTTGAATGTATGAATAACATGTGACCTTAATGAACTTAAGAGAAGAGTCTTTTATGTGAAAACCTTGACTTAGTGGTAATATTGAGATTGTTGAAGTCGTAAGCCGTAATGGTATCTTTCAAAGTAAAGGTATGATGGAATTAAGGTTAATTGTCTGGAGCGGCATCATATTAATCCTTAGGAAAGTCATCATGAGCTTCGTTTCGCCATTGTGAGGTACCCCTAGTGGACTTTCTTTGGTAGGGTAAATGTGATTGGGTTATGAACTTGTTATGGAACCCTTTTATGTGAACCTAATGTGTGAATTAATCTATGAGAAAGAAGGCTAGCACGGAGTGAGTACAGTAAGGGGAAGTAGTTCTAGTTAAAGAGGTTAGAACAGATTACAAAGTATGCCCTTCATATTTCTTAACCATGTGCCTACATGGGATGTGTCAAAGTTCTACCCTTGGAAAGTAGAACAACATCATCGGAGTAGGATAGAACTCGGATTCCATATCTTGCTATCATGGTCTATGTCGGTTATTATCTATTCTCATCATATGGAATACCTATTAGCATTAGAGAAGTTTATGAGGTTTAGGTGGTGCTATGGGACGCTAACTAGATATTGCACATTACACTTTGAAGATGTTACTTGGATTTCCTAGGTCTTGTATAAGACTATTACTTGAATGTCCTTTATGTGATGTATGAGTCTTAATGAAGTAATGAACTAATGACTTAGATTAAGAAGTATGTAAATGAAATAAGTACCTAATATAAAGTGACTTAAGGATTCCTTAGCTAAAGTGTGAAGAGGGCATAGAAGATGATCTCTTCATTCCTTATCTTTGGATGTCTTGAGGATGACTCTAGTTAGGGAAGATGCTTGGTGTTGTGGACATGATCAAAGCCTTAGGTAGTCTTAACGACTATTTAGGTAATCTTGAAGAGGTCACTATAGACGTCATCTTCTTGATTTACTTAAGTAGGTCTTTTTATAGACTTTGGAAGGAAGATGTCATATCATCTATGTGGTTGTGTGATAAGTGAGAATGATTCTATTCTAGGGAGTCTATAAGATCTCTTAAGTGTGTGTGTAAGGGATTGTATGGGCAGTCACTTTACAACTCACACAAGTTAGACTTAAAGTCACCTTTGGTAGAAGAATCTTACCTTGATGTTTATGATTCTTGTATGTGTCAATGTGACTCATTATAAGTAATCTTAAGGGTCGTTTAGGCACATCTAGAGAGGGTGTATCGTCGGTCTCTCTTTCTGTGACTTAAGTGAATCTTAGGATAGCTTTAAGCAAGAAGATTACATGATAAAGGGCGTCTAATGTGGAGGATAAGTAACTTCACTGTACAGTGAAGTAATTCACTGTAACAGTGAATTGGACTTATAGTAAAGTGGGTTCAAAAATATGATTTTTGGTTTGAATGCTATCTTATTTGTTTCTAAGTTGTTAAATGTTGTTCTTATGATTATAATATGATTTTTAAATGAAAAGATGCATATTTTAAATAAATGTCCATTTTCATGATTTTTATGCATAATGCCATACTTAGTACATGTGGTTGTACTAACTCCATGCTCTTATCTATCTATATAGTTCAAGGTAGGTGAGGAGCTTTGAGAAGTGAAGACTTGAACCGTAGCATTCATTCAAAAGAAGTTGAAGTATGTCCTCACTTGACTCGAGGGCATATATGTCTTTTATGTTTTCCATTTAAAGTATTATAATAGATTAAGTATTTCTATATTCGTATTTTGAAGTATGGGTCGTGTCCCAAGTACTCTTGTGTCTTAAGATGATGAGATTGAGACTTAGTATTCCTGTTGCTTTATATGAAAGAGTTTTTAAAGAGTATGTTATGTTTTGTGAAAAGTTTTAATTCCGCACTACTTTTCACTATGTTTATGCGATGAATGATATGAAAGGGCTTGTATAAGACCTTCGAGAGGTCAATTTCACCGGTTACAATCCGAGTTGTACCCTAACTTCTAGGGTGTGGTTTCGGGATGTGACAGGTTTGTACTTCATTACTTCATTTTAGTTTAGGGAACACTTGCCTTAACGGACATAGTCCACTAGGGCTAAGTGTGGAATCCGGCGTTGTAAAACCTTACATCGATGGAGGGTGGTCTACCGGCCAAAGTAAAACCAAACATAAACGTAAATTTCTAGGTTGATCCACTAGCTAGTCTTCCTATGGGGCAACATAGTCAAGAACTAAGAAATAGGTACAACCTCTCTACATGTCACTTGGCAATCTGAGCCTCCTCTCATGGTAATTCATAAAGTGAGTATCATTCATAGGGGAGTTAACACCTCATGTGGAATGATAGGGTGAATCTTCCTCTATGGAAAACCAACACCTGTCATTGTCAAGTTCACTCGGTTCTAAGCTAAGTCCCTTTTTTAAATGTCTTAATACCGTTATTAATCATCATAACTTAATGTATGTCATAGGGTCTAATACTTTTATAAACATCATCATCCTCATAGCTCAATAAGAATTGCATGACTATAATCCTTTTGTTACAATTCATATATGTGAGGTTAGCACATTTACATAAGCACATCATATTAAGTCACATTGGTAAATCATCACCATCCTTTTAACATTTACATCTTAGCCAATACCTCACAATCCATAGTCAAGCCATTTCAAGTCAACATCATACCAACCCTATCAATCCTAATACAAGGCATACTCCAATGCAACATCATTACTTAATAACAATTAACCATAATTGAAGTAAAGAATAGGGATCACAAGAGTTACCAAGTCTCCTAAATAATTCATCATCAAGGTCTTACCATAAACCCTTAATTCAATCCAACAAGGGTATAATATCATAACATATCAATAACCAACATGATAACAAAGTCAATTGAGTCATTAAATCACAATCCATTACTAGTTCATAGATAAAGATAAGAGGCTTAGGTCAATTCCATAATACACTTCATAACCTAGATCAATTATTCAAGAACTAGCATGATAGGACTCAAATTTATCTTAATCTATTCATCATTGATACAATAGCATCATCTAGTAGTAATTCAACCAATAACCAAGTCAATTGAACCAACATTACAAAATTTACATCAAGATCATAATCTAAGGTTAACGGGAATATGTCATCTTCTACAAAGTAGACCAATCTATCAATACACAAGACAATTGAGTTAAATACATGTTAATGTATTCATAATATTCAAAATAGATCATAAACAAAGTAATTCATAACATCAGTTTTGTATTGGATGAAAACCCACTTGAAAACCTAACTTTTGAAATCAATTTGATAGAACCCTTTGAGGAAAGATGTCTCAAAGGTGAAAGGAATCTAATACCTTAATAATTGAGGAATATTGATGGAAAAATTTTAACCTTGTCAGACCTTGAACCAACTCTTAGATTGGTGTTCAATGGAGTTCTTCAACTAGAGAGAAAAAGAAGAGAGAAGGAAGAGAGTTTGGGTTTTTGAATTATAGAGCTTAGGTTAGTATAATTAGGTTAGTTTATATAGGTGGTTAACTAACTTAATTAGAACTCCACTAACCCCTAATTAACCTCCTAAATAATCCAACTAATTAAATTAACTAATTCAAAACGTGAGCAAAACACAGACCTCACGGACGACACCACGATCGATGGATCGTGTATCCATCGACGGTCACTGTGCACCTCCGTCTTGCACATCCATATATGAGTTCAGAGACTATATCTTTGGAAAAATTGACTAAGTTTCCATCAACGGTGGACATCAACGCCCCATCTATTGGACCACGCCTCGTCAGTTGCCTCCGTCTGTGGACACTGTCTCTTGACAACTTTTGCCACTTTTTGCAAGGGCTTCCTCCAGGGCCCTTACTTGGTCCTTGTGGAGTTGTGACCAGAAGTTTCTACTATGAACTAACTCTAATACGTGTTATACAACCTTCTACCAATTTTCATCATTTTCTAACCCCTAAAATCTAGTCAAATAGGCTAAGGCACGCTAGTACCTCATTAAACTAGTTTCAGGACGTCATGTACGTTCTTTGAAGTTTTAGTTTCTAGACTTCCTAAATGAATTATATTTATTAAAATAGACCTTAACCTTTGAATCTTAAGTTAGGATCTAGAAGACGTCTTAGATTATTGAAGTGTTACACATAAAGTAACGCCGACGAGGCCACATCATTTACAAGTAAAGCGCATAGCACCGCCACCATAAGTGGACCATACCAATCACAAAATAAATGAAGAATTACATTACATAAAATAAGGAGAAATAGGTAGCGTACCACCAATCCATTCTTACCACTTTAATCCATATCTAAATCATCCAATTTAATACCAAAAGCCGTTACCCATGGCCATGATCATCAATTCAATACAAAAATCATAATACTCAATGAAACTAGGTATATCTAATATAGATTTATCAATAAAAGACAGCCTAGACATAAATTCAATACAATTCTTATATTAGTCAATAAACCAATTAAAACTACACTAGAATTCATAAGCATTAAGACAATATGAACTAACCCGTAAAGTAGCCAAAAACAAGGGTTCATGAGTTACATGGGTTCATAGTTTAATTTTATTTAAATCATATAATAAAAAATTCAATCAATATGCAATGTTTTAAAACCTTTAATGCAAGAACCTTTGGTTAGATCATAAAATTGGACAAGTTCATTTTTAGAAAATTTAGAAATCTCTTTGAATTTTGTGCTCCTAGATGAAGAGAGTTTCAAGGATAAAAAAAAACATACCTCAATGAAGCTAAACCACGAATTGGATGAAGAATCACCAATCAAATCATCAATCCAAGATCTTCCTTGAGTTTTGACTTCAATGGAGTTCTAGATAATTTGTTAGATATTTTGGGGTTTTGATTTGGAGAATGAATACATCTATGTAATTAGGACTTTTAAATCCACTTAAAAATACCTAAATTACCCCTAAGTAACAACCCAACTTGGGGTTAATTTACCAATTCACCCCTTCACTTAAGAGTGAAGCAGGCGAATTACAAACCTCACCAACGATTTTCCATTGACTTGGTTGGTCGTCGTTTGGTTCAGAGACTGGCCATTGAGATCTTGAGATCCCTCGTCTAAGTCTTCACCAATGGCCTATCACATCTGGAGAGCACCCCCTAGGAGTAACATGGCATACTTGACCTCTCAGAGGTCTTATACAAGTCCATAGTTATCATTCATCGCATTGTCATAGGTAAATTTAGCAGAAAATTTAAAACTTTCTTACCACATCATATGCTAGAACATTAATTCATATATATCAAATATCATCATAAATAGATAAAGACTCTAGTCTCTTTTCCCATACTAGACTCAACATCATAAGAGTAGTGTAGGGACACGACCCTTATAACATAATACATAAGTACAATAATAAAAGACTTTACAGTAAAGACATGACTTAGAAATCCTTGGACTTAAGGATTCCTTTCCTTGAGCTTGGGAATCATCTATCAATATCTTCACCATTTACAACCTCCTTTAAGCACCCATAACCTACACTTTGTTTAAAAAGTAGAGAATAATGGAGTTCGTACACGAATGCAGTAAGTAGGCAACCATGCAAATACATACATTTAAAAGAGACATTTTCTTGTAATCATACTTCATGACTTTTTTAGTACATCTTCATAAACCTTTATGTAATAGCATTTATATCATTCACATACTTCATATAGACATATTCAAAGGCCAAATATAACATAATATCACACATAGAATTTAAGCCATAGTTGAGGTCACTTAACAGTGAGCATCTTTTTCTTTACAATGAACTTCTTATTTTAACTCATTAACCTCCCAAGTGAACCTCTAGTTATATATAGTGCAATGCATCACTAAGGCCACAAGGAAAACCATACCTACAACTTACAGAAGTCAACACATACCATCATAGAAGTGTAATACCTCAAAAACATATTTAATCCAATACTATAAGCATATTACAGTAAGCTACATCAACTTGCACATATTCCAACTTCACTTCAAATCAATGCATTATAAGCCCTTACTCACAATCCTACTCCAAGTCTATTAATTCAATGTATATGTGAAGTCCAATAACCTCACACATACTTTGTAAATCTATCATAAGACCTCAAGCCTTAACATCCAATTCATACATCAACATAGCAAGTGAGTACAACTTCATTCATGTCAACAACCTTCATCATGTAGTCATTATGACCAATCTAGTGAATATAAGGACAAGACAACATCTCATAGACTCATGCCATGTACTTAATCACAAAAATTATACAAATACTACAAATTCATGCATAAGGAACATATACATAGACACATGCATTAGAACACCTTCTAGGACTTCCTTTAAGAGCCACTTGTGCAATGCATAGGTGAAGTCCCATACCCCCACCTACACTAAGCAACTACCCTTAGGTCATCATAGTTAGGGTCCTTACTTTATTTCCATTGTCCATTTTAATTTTAGGGAAACTATAGCCTTAATCGATACTAAGAACATGAATGCTAAAAATGGAATTTGGTATGGTAGAGCCTTACACCAAGGGAAGGAGTTCTTACCTAGACAAAATAGAACATTAAAACATGCTAGCATACTAAGTGAATTCACTTGCTAGATCCTTTGTGGCAATCATAGTGTATGGAACTAATAGATATACATAACCCTCTACATGCTCATTGGCATTGGAGCCTCATATCATGAGAAACCATGGGCAAACCTTCCTCAAGGGAAGTCAACACCTCATGGGGAACCATAGGTGAATATTCCTCCAAGGGAATTCAACACTCTATGAGAAATCAAAAGTGAATATTCCTCCAAGGGAATCCAACACCTCTCATTATCAAGTTCACTCGGTGCTAAGCTAAGTTCCCTTTCTTAAAAAGCCTTTACTACTTTCTTTCATAAAACATAGGCTTAGAATATTGAATCCTTATATACTTATAGCATATTCAAGCACCTATCTAGTTTTAGGGTACACATGAGCACACCTTTTAAGGACCCTCTATTAACTAGATATTCATACATGTGTGTGTATACTTATATGTGAAAAAACCTTTCACATAACACATAAATGTCACACATGTTCATACATCAATGCATAAGTCTATAGGTATACCTATATGACCAATCCTTTCATATCAGTCCAAGACACTATGCTCATTCATACTTTATCATATCCTATACTTAACATCATAAAATATAAGTCATATTCATAACATGTTCATACATTCATTTTCATAAACATAGATAACCAAACTTAGGAGCTATCCTATCAAGGTACACATATGCAATGCATAGACAACGTCCCATACCCTTTCCCATACTAGTACACCTATCAAATCATCCTTATTCAGGGAATACATAACATACTTCACATACATTTACCGTACATGCATAGTGGTAGACATCTAGTGAATATGAGATCAACCTTTTATTAGACACCATGACCCTTTAATACATTGTAAGCATGCATAATGCGCGAGTGTATGTGTACATTGGTCAACATGAACACATAATGTCTATCAACAACACATTGATGCAGCCACCCTATTAAGACCACAATGCACAACCAAGCATAGACCACACAACACAATTTAGCATAACAGGCAAGCTTACTTCACATTCCACTTTAGGACTCCTAACATTAGCTATTCACACATTCACATAGGGGTAAATGGAAGGGTTCATCAATCCTTAAAACTTCATTAATGGTAGAACCTACACATGATCCTAACATAGATAAACACATGCTTATACAATAGTCATACAACCTCGATCACAACTAGAATAGGAAAGTAGACATAGGCTTCACATAGTGTGATCATCATAACCACACATTTATATATTCATCAATTTGCCTTCAAGGACATAGTAAACACATATATAATGACAATAAAGTAAACACCGCAACCATAAGTGGACCATACCACACAATGCCATACTACGCTTCATCAACAATACTATAGAGAAGTAGAGAAGTAGAAGAGTAGAGCAATTCTTACCAATACTTTAGCCTTTGGTCATCATTGAAGTATAGTAAAATATCTAAATTACAATAATCATATATGAAGTCATGCATAAGCTACTAAAAGACAAAGATACAAACTAGAACAACACATCACCAACATACTAGAAGGTAGAAGGACATAGATCTTTCACCAAATTCGATTGCAATGATTATCCATCATATTTCATTAACAGAACAATCTAGGGTAGTAGCTAAAGAAATTACAACCAAGTCTAAGTCATACTTCATCTATCCTAGAATTGAGATCACATTATGTATATATCATTATTAATCTATAGGGTAGAGAACCTAGATCAAACTTTACCAAGAGTTATTTGCTTTGATCATGAGTTGTTCATAACCAAAATTCATCAATAAAATCAATATAAGGAAGTGATTAAAGAAGTCATATCCTAAACGAAATCCTACTACAATTGCTATAAACTCGAGATTACAGTGATCATGTTACATTAGGAATCCATGGATGATAGAAGAATATAGGCTAATTGAACCATGATCCACATGGATCACTTATCTATAATTCATCATTAATATTCGCATAAGGCCGTAGCTACAATAATCCTTACACAAAAGAATCCCATAATCATGCATAATAGAGTAAATGTTACGGTGAATGTCACGCTTAACAATAATTAAGAAGTAGAGATCAAGTTCTCCAATCATTAATCCATATTGATCCAATATCACATAATTCATCATAAATACACGTAATAGGCAGTAGATACAAGTAATTCAACAAGCTAGGATCACAATTCCATCGATATACATTCAAGATCATAAATTCCATACTTAGGCTAAACGATTGTTTGAAGGGAGCATGGGTTCATCATGAAATTGGATTAAAATTCACGTTACAATAAACATGTTAACTTCAATTCATCATTCGAAAGCCTTTAAAAACATTTTGAGAAAGAACCCATGGCTAGATTGAAGAAGAAGAGATTTGATCATAATTTCTCTTTGAAAACTGTAAGATTAACCCTATAGATGGTAGGATAAATAGAGATGAAGGATAAGCATACCTTTATCTAGAATAAAACCTCAAAAAATTGATGAATAATCCATGGGAATCCAAGCTCCAAGATGTTCTTGAGCTTCACTTCAATGGAGGTTTCTATTGATCTTTGGAGGGAAAGTCTAATTGGGTGAATTGAATTGGGAATGTGTTTGATCACGTTTTTTGATCAATTAAATACACCCAAAAATAACCAAATAAACCTAGTAGGTTCAGGTTAGTACGTGGGGTGAATTTCCCATTCACCCCATAAATAGCAGCGTGCATGGCAGTAACTGAAGGCCTGCATCGACAGACCGTCCTGTGCCATCCGTCATTTGGGTCTGAGGCTGTCATGTGGCTAAGCCTTCTCAAGTCTAATTTACCATCTACGCGTTACCATCGACAAGGCATCAGTCAACTGACGAGGCGTTGTTTGGCTCGTCGATTCACACTGCCAAGGTAGTGTCTCGACAGCCTTTGGGTCATTCTTGAGGGCCTCTTGCGGGGCCCTTGGGAAGTCGTACCCGTATGTTTCCAACGTAAATATACACATTAACATGTTGAATTCCTTCCATGAAAGTTTCACCCAAAATGAACACGTAAAACACATCCAAACATGTAAGGCACACATGAACGTCTCAAGGGCTAACTTTCGAACATCTTAGACGTTTGACCTCCAAACTTCATGAAACTCCATATATTGCATATAAACTTCATTAAAAATGATTTTAATACTTCATAAGATCATTACACATGCAAAAATACATATAATAATGTAAGGCCCCTTTCGCGACTAGTCATCGAACATTTTTGTCGTCCTTTGCCGTTTGACTTCCAAATCACCTCAAACTTTATACACTGTCTCAATACCACATGATAAAACATTTTAGGACATTAGAACCTTATGAAAAACATGTTCGGATCTACAAAACCTAACTAATTTTGGGGGTCTTACAAGGCCACCAATTACATGGCGTCGACCAGCCTATTGGCCGTCGATTGGGGCTGGCCTAGACAGCCTTTGGGTTAAAGATGGGTCCTTCCTCAAAAACCCTTGGTTGGTCCTTAGGGATTTTTTTGGAAGTTTTAAACCGAATATGATCGTATACGAGTTTAGGACCTCCCACATAAATTTTATCCAAAAAGAACACATAAAACTCAACAAAACACAATTAGACACACAAGGTCACTTAAAGGCAAAGGTTTCGAATGTCATGGACGTTCTTGGAAGTTTGACCTCCAAACCTCATGAAACTCAAAACACTGCCTATAAACACTATGCTAACTCATATAAGGATCTAATAAGAGCATAACACACACACATAAGCACATAAAAACACATAAGGCATATAGGTGACTTAGTCATCAAACGTCTTGGTCGTCCTTTTACATTTCACTTTCAACTCACCTAAATCTTTAGACACTTCCTCAATACCACATTATAAACCATTTTAGGACCTTATACCCTGATTACAAACATGTTCTTGTTTCACCTAAGTTGTTTTAGAGGTATTAAAGTTGTGGAGTTTGTCCCAAAATCCATCTCAATTGTTTTAGAGGCTTCATAGATAGTCAGACAACTAGTTATAAGTCTTTGAGCTTTATATTTCAGATGTTTTGCTATAAGAATAGATTAGACATTTTGAATAGCATATTATTTCTTCAAGTTATTACATGAAATTATCTTTGTTGAGTATAAGTCTTCCTGAGTACGTAAGCCAGACCAAGGGTTCACTTGGGGCCAACAATGGTTCTCGAGTGCTAGTCCTTCTCAGGGTTTAGGCTCAGGGCGTGAAAAAATTTGTATTAGAGCAAAGAGTTCCGGAGTCCTAGGGATTCTATAAAGCTGTGTATGTAGAGTCGTTATTATCGGTATAAAGCGCACCACATCTATAATTAGGAGACTGCAACATTTAGGAATTCCTCCAATTCTTACATACTCATTTTGTGTGTTATAGTTTATCTTTAAAAGGTTTTCTTTATAACTCGTGCTTATGTGTAGCGTAACTGTTTATAAGTTGGAATAATTTTAGAGTGCTTTCATGGGGAAATTCTTTCCTCGTGAGCTAAGAGAATCAAAGAGATGGTTGCCGACATGAGGATCATGATGAGGTTATTCATCATTGGATTGACTCCTCTATCAAGCAATGTAGGTAAGGTAGCCATGCTAATAGGTTTTATGGTCATAGCAAGGCTGATGATCCACGTGCATCAACTTACGGAGGTCCAGCTGAGGGAAAGAGAAGAATTTAAGATTAAGAGGGCTAAGACAAGATGAATGAGTCCAGGTAGCAATAGAGTAATGTGAACTGTCTTCTTTCTAATAGAAAAAGAAAGGACATGCTCCATAATCTGCTAGTGCACCTGCACAAAGAAGCAATAGGTGTACAATAGTCACTATTCTCAAAACTTCAGAGCTAGACTTGCGCATTCACAAAGAAGTAAGGCACAAAGGGGTACTAAGACACTGTCATGTAATAAGTGTAGTTGGATCCACTCACGGTGTGTCGAGATGTCTCCACTTGTCATATCCGGGAATCCCCCGTAGATGTAACCGGCGTCATCGTCCTCTTTGAGGACTAAGACTAGCCTTTTAGCTTACATCATTACATTCATATGTCAAATTTAGCAGAAAATTTAGAACTTTTCATTACATTTACTCAAAGGTTTATGTACACCTCTACATACACATAGTACATATATATATATAT